>NC_083642.1:5631454-5813954 GCF_963576545.1 Limanda limanda | reverse complement strand
CCGAGTCCCCCCCGGTAAGACACGTCTGTTTGTTACAACGTGAAACTGAGTCCACTGAAGTGTGTGTGTGTGTGTCTTTACCAGAAAATATAATATTTAACAGAATAATTAGAATCTGACGTGAATTTTATCTTAACTTGTGTTATCATACAGTCTTAATAAATGGATTAAATTGATAAATAACCTGGCAAAAAAACTTAGGTACAAAGATACTTTGAGAACCAATCAATTATTCATATTTAAATTAATTCCAGACATTTAAAAATGTTTTTGAAAAATGTAGTGAAAAATGTGACAAATTAAGGAGAAAACACTAGTTTCAGCTTTAAACCAAAGGCAGCTAATAATAATACTAATCATATTTCAAGAAACACAAGCAAGTCTAGTTGTCTATGTGCATCTATACAACCCCTGAATATACTATTATATTAGAATATATCAGATATTATTATTATAATATAATTTATTAAAGGCTCATCTGTCCAACAGAACAAACAATTCGCAAATACAAACAATACATAGTATTAACAACAACCTTAAATCACCTTCAAGCCCTTAACACCGGACCAGCTACATTCATAATTATGACATTTGTCTGTTGAACAGTACCATATTGATAAAGGCTTATATTTGTATTGCTTGCTCTTTATTGTTTATTAAGTCTTACTGTCATTTTAATTGTGAAATATTAAGCTTGTTCTTCCTTCGCTCCTCTTTCACCCAGAAACCTGAGCCACACCATCAGTGTCCCGAGTATGAGGTGAAACACTGTGACCCTGTGTTTCCTGTAATTACTCTTACTTGCTCTCAAACCACTGGCTAACTGGTCTTTGTATATTTCTCCACAGACACTCGTCTACTTTCAAGTCCTTCGAGGAAATGGTTGGGACTGTGAAGGTGAGTTTATTTAAAAACAGCAGATGTTCACACAGTTTTCTTTCCTGTGTGAGTCCTGATCTCTTGTTTTCTGTCTGACTCCGACAGGATAAGGTGACGAGTAGCGCAGATATGTCCGGGTCGGAGAGAAGATCCTCACGCCACAGCACATGAGAGAACACACCACAGTTCTTTATTTTTCATATCTTTTAAAGTTAAAAAAACATTTCATTTGACCTCCTTGTTCATGCTCAAAGTGTCCACTGATATTTCTCACTCTTAATTAACACAGGATGACAAATAGAATGTATTGAATTTGTAATGTGACCTTGTTTTAACCCTCAAATATTAAAATAATATTTTAATAGGTTTTTAATAGGTTTCATACATGCAATTTGTGTATTTTAAGATATGAGCACAGCAAACCAATAATCTGAATCATCTGCAATATGCACTCGCTGACATCAATTGACATGTAATTAAAAAACAAGTATTTTTGTACTTGATTTGTACTTGATTTTTCATTAAAGTACATTCGATGGTTTGTGTGTGTGTGTGTGTTTTTTTTGGTAATTACCTCTGGTGAAGTGTGTTCATGTAATTATAGACGAGAGTCAGTAGCAGCTTTATTTGATATTAGAGCGTGGGGATTCAGACAAACACATGCAAATTAAGAAATAAACTTGATGACACAAGGGGAAAACGACACAGGAAATGTTTCCCAAAGAAGTGATGAACCTGGTTGTAGTTCAATGCTTTGTGAAGTTGTTGAAGTTACTACTGATCGGCTACTGGTCATTAGGGATGGAACACAAAGCATCAAATTGAGGTTGTTTTCTGAATTTCCAGTGTGTTGAGCTCTCCACGAACATACACCAGGGGGCGCTAGAGGCCTCTAAATGAACCTGGACCTGCAGGGTTTTGTTTGGGATGTGATAAAAAAAACAGAGATCATGGTTTGAACATATAAATCAAATTAAAGTCTGGGTCGCGTCAGTGAGAAGATTAAGTCTTGATCCTAAACCTGAAAACATAAACAACTGAAGAGGCTAAAAGTGAGTTCCCTGACCGGGAATCGAACCCGGGCCGCGGCGGTGAGAGCGCCGAATCCTAACCACTAGACCACCAGGGAAGGTTGCACTGCAAAAATGACTCATACTTTTTAAATTATATTTTTCAATAACACATTTGATGTTTTTGCTGAGATTGAACTTGAGGGCCACCGTACATGCGGGTGTGGGGCGGTGTCATGCATGAACCGTTCATTGATCACATATTGACACAATTCAATATATATATTTATAAATATTATATATAGGACAAGATGTTGAATGTCTCTTGTACGTCTTGTAAGTTTAGGTTTTCAACTACCTTAAAAACTAATATGCCAATAATAAAAATTCAGACATCGTTAATGTTATTAGTATTACTGTGAAAAAAGAAGAGGACTCCTGAAAAACAAGTCTATGTGTGCCCCATGTGTTCTATGTCTGTTTGTGGTGTGTTATATGTGTGTTTGATGTGTTCTTTGTCTATGTGTGCTCTATGTGTTCTATGTATTCTATGTCTGTTCTTTGTGTGTTCTGTATGTGTTTTACCTGTGTTCTATGTGTTTTATGTACGTTTTATATGTGTTCTATGTGTTCTAGGTGCGTTCTATGTGCGTTTTATGTGTTCTATGTATTCTATGTCGGTTCTATGCTCGTTCTATTTATTCTATGTCTGTTATAGTGCGTTCTAAGTATTCTATGTCTGTCCTATGTGCGTTCTATGTATTCTATTTATTATATCACTGTTCTGTTCAGTGCACCACTGCACCTTCTGAGTCCTGGAGCTGCCATAGGCCACGCCCCCCCGGTCAGTTGCTATAAAAGCGTCTCCACAGTCTGAGCTGAGTCAGTGACACCAGCAGCCTGTTCACCAGCAACCTGTTCACCAGCAACCTGTTCACCAGCATCCTGTTCACCAGCATCCTGTCGACTGGTTCTCTCACAGAACTCCTCCACTGATCAGCCTCAGTCACAACCTGCAGCCTTTTCTTTATTCAAGCTCCTGAGAACCTGGTTCCAGCAGCAGCATCTCACAGGTAAGAGAGAAACACTGACACACACCTATCTTCACTCTGAGGTCACATTCAGCCTCATCTCTTCGGCCTGTGGGTTGAATCTAACGACTTTATTAAAAACACTCCAGAGCATCAGGTTCATTTTGCTCACATTAGTGTCACAGCAGCTGTTTTCATCACCAAACAAAGAGGTAGTGTTTGCATCTCTGTTGTTTGTGTGTCACAGCTGTTATGTGTCAGTTTGAGAGGATATTTGAAAGGTCACACATCCACAAACTACTACACACAGACTTCTAGAAGCAGATTTAATTCTAAGGTTAAAAACTCTTGTGTGTTTGTGTTGATCTGGGCTGTGAAGTGCAGACGTGAAATCCCCAAAGCCATCTGCTGTCCACCTGGAGTTAAGCTTTACAGCCTCCAACTGGTTCTCAGGCTCCCAACACTCTCCACTTTAAAGTGGCTGAAATACATGTGGGATATGAAAACTCAAATCAAAAAAAATAATAAATCCGATTTGCTGCACTGTCAATAAATCCTGAAATGTGTTAGGGTAAGTTTTATTTCTGCAATTGGCTCTGAAAGTATTTCTGGATTGAGCCCTCTATAGTTTCCAGGCTGAACAGCAGCAGCCACGCAGACAAGTCGTGTTCTGCAGGAACCCTGGCACCCCCGATCTATTCAGCCACGCAGCCAACTCATGCACCAACTCATGCACAGTCTTATCTGAGTCTAGCTGGACACGAGGACACATTCCCACACACAGAGACACACACAGACACACACTGACACACACACCCAGTTATTTGAGCCATGGGAAACGAGATTCTCTGAGGCAGCTGTCCCCGTTTCATCACTCCGCTGAAGGAATGGAGCACAAAGGGCATGGACGGAGGCGGGCGAGCTTCCCTGAAATGCACCCGGAGTGACATCTTGTTCTGTGAGGGCTGTCAGTGCAGATGTGCTTCCTCACGTCGCCTTAAACCAAACACAGGATGCGGCCAAATCCCTTTTAAATAACATGGAATAGAGATAATGCTGAAAACGTAACAGCATCTTCTTCATTCTCTTTTAAATCCAATAAAATAATCTTCCATCTTTTTCCCTTTGTCTCCCGTGCAGGTCACCTTCTTCCACATTTGAGCGGTTTTAAACCTTAGGTCAGAGAAAATGGCATCAATTCCATCAACTGGTTCTCTCATCGCCACCCACGACTACTACAGAAGTGAGTCAGACGTGGCCTGTTTGCGTTTACACTGTCTTCATTTGAGTGGATGGTCAAAAATTACCAGATGCCATTTCCTCTGTGGAAAACTGTTTATGTCTTTGATGAGATTTCCTTGAGTTTATAATCTCCTTTGTTGTTGTCGCAGGACGAATCGGCTCCACCTCCAGCAACAGCTCCTGTGGCAGCGCCGAGCACACGGGTGAGGTCATTCCACACCACCCAGGTACGGGAGAGGAGAATGTAACATTTTTCATTTTTAAGTTTAAAAACGTGGCTCCACCCTGCATCAAAAAGACCAACTTAAATTGAATCCATCTTGTTCCCTATAGGACTTCCAAGACAAGACTCCGGTAGCTGGTGGACTTCGTTTTTCTTCGCAAAGCAGAACCAGCCCGGCATGCAGAACGGATCCGAGAGTCAAAAGTGAGCGTCGTGATTCAACCACACTTTCTGTCAGTCGGGTTTTTGTTTGGTTTTTAGTTTTGTGGGTTAAACTTTGAATCTTTCTCCGTGTTTGCAGGAACAAATCCTACACAGTGGCCGACGGTCAGGTGACCTGCCTCGCCCGGGAAATGATTCTGAAAAGACAACTCAGCGAAAGCAGCGAAAACGGAAAGACAACGACTCCACCTTCCTCCTAGTCCACCTTACCGCCCTGTGACCTCCGACCCCTCAGTCCCTTCACCCTCAGCTCCCTCACCCTCAGCTCCTTCACTCTCAGCACCTTCAACCTCAGCTCCTTCACCCTCAGCTCCTTCAACCTCAGCTCCTTAACCCTCAGCTCCTTCACCCTCAGCTCCTTCACCCAAAGTCCCTTCACCCTTAAATCCTTCACCCTCAGCTCCTTAACCCTCAGCTCCTTCACCCTCAGCCCCTTCACCCTCAGCACCTTCACCCTCAGCTCCTTCACCCTCAGCTCCTTCACCCTCAGCTCCTTCACTCTCAGCTCCTTAACCCTCAGCTCCTTCACCCAAAGTCCCTTCACCCTCAGCACCTTCACCCTCAGCGTCCCATCACATAGTCCAGCGCTGGATATGATGCTGGAGATGATGCTGGATATGATGCTGGAGATGATGGGGGTGGTTTTTTATCTATTAAATAGAACTAACTTTTGCTTTTTGCATCCCTATAGTATGTCTATGTTTTAATACGACCAAAAAATAAAACAAAGTGTGTAAAAAGTCTGTTTTTCATGTTGTTTCTCTTGTAACTTGACACTGTTGATAATGACAAATAAAATGCTCAAAGTCAAGACTTGTGTTGGGTTTTATTGTTTCTATATAACCGTTGATAAACTTTATACACCGACATTGACTCTTTATATAACAGCAGAGCAGCTGTATCACAGCTATGGGAGCACACGCAGCTTACGTGCGGAACACACCTAATCTGGTTATAGCTCTGATATGATTAGCAATGATTCATTCAGTTGACAGATCACCTTCATGCCGATGTGGGTCAACAGCTCCTGGATACGAGTCTGAGTCAACCATTGGGTTATTTTGGATGTTGGTTGTAGCCAAACTTAGAAACTTGCTGGAAACTGCCGCCGCAGTTAGCTGACCTGAACGTACCTTCCAAAAATAATTTAGCACGGACCTGCTGCCATGATATGTGAACATCATGAAAATTAAGAGGGATATAAATCTAATTTATAAAAAGATGTTTTGCAACATTTTGTTTTCAGAGATTCAGTCCGTGCAAATTCTTCTTGGTCAACTTCTTCAACTTCAACATGGTGTGATCACAGTTTTTCGACTGACTAAATGTATCAGAGTATTCTTGCTACTAATTTAAGTGGGATTTTAGTAGTTTTTTTGTGTTTATAACTTTATATACTTGACAGAAGAATAAGGAATTTATTAATGTAATTCAAGCCTCTGGTTTGTTGTATCAAAATACAAATGATATATATAACATAATGTATATATTACTTTTATATTACTTTTAACAAAATGTTCAGTCCAAACTCAGCTCCCTCTGCAATCTGGGTGTTTTTCTTCAAATTCAATATTTTTTGTTCACAGTTTTTGGGCTGAATACTGTCAAAATAACACAACATTAAAATATACATATATGAATTTTGAGCATTGAATTGAATAACATTTTCATTTCTTAAGTTGCTGCCCAGTAAACACATGAAAAAACTCCATTAATCTACTAACTATCATCAGGAGAAACCAGGCGTAAAATACTCAGGTACATTCACAATAAATTTAAATATCAGTGTCTTGAATAATTATTAATGAATGTTCAGGAAAAACACTTCTTTCACAAACTCATTCATATAATTTCCCATTGGTAGAACTGGGACAGAGTTCCTGTAGAACTCATCTATTGGGTCATATTCATCCTTGAGCTTAAAATATCCAGAACTTTCTGCCGTAACTGTCAGAAAGATCAACGAACTCGCTGATTATCTATTTCGACTGTTCCACGAAATAACTCGCAGGGAACATTTTGCAATGTGCACACACCGACATCTAAGAATAGGCTGAACAAAGTCTGAATCCAGTTCAAGTCACTGGGACAAAAGTCAAACCTCTCCAGTCTTCTGTGCACGTGACACATTTAGTGCCACATACTGGGACAGGTATTTCTATGCTTATGGAGCCAGATTCAGCGTCTCTATTTAAAAAATGACGGCTCTGTCCTCCACGTCCTCCAAAGCTGAACTATTCCTGGCTTCGTATCAGAGCGGCAACGGGATCTAAAAGTGTCCTGTGATCCCGGCCAAGTAGCGATGATCCTTCCCTGACACGAGAGATTCCCCTCATGCAGATCTCTGCCACCACTCAGGACGTCTCAGTGCAAACTTGACAGGAAGCATTGAATGATGCAAGAACATAATTTTTTCCAGAAACTATTATCTTTCAAATTTGAATTAGTGCTTCACAGATTTTAAATGGAAGTGTTTCGACGTTTTGTATTGTGTTGGTTTGGTCATATGAAGCCCAGTAAAAGCAGAATAACAACAGTAGGGCAGGGGTCAATGTTGGTGGTCAATGACGATGAGTCGCCTCCTCTCACCTCCTCAGTTACCTGATCCCATGTAAACAAGGCTACTGACTCTGTCTCCTGTTCACAAAGAATATATTGAGAATGTCAAATTTTGTCGAAACATCCACAGAAGTGAAGATGTCCTGCTGCTCTGGACCAAAAGTCCACTTCTGTCAATCCATAGCTGCGTTAGTTGCAACGTCTATGTAAGTGTGTTTGTGGATGTGTGTTGTTATGTTTGTGTTTGGAAATAGAATCAATCAATCCCTAGAAGATTTATTTTTCACCCGGATGGAATCTAAAACAAACAAAAACATGAATAAAGTCTGAAGTCGAATTCCAACCTAACTGTGCTATTTTCAAAATAGTTAAATAAAGTATATATAGTGCAAAAACCAGGTATTTTAAAGGCAACAGAGATCTACTGCAGATACAGAGTTTCCACTTGCTGCACCTCAGGTCAACACGGTGCATCATTGTGTAATCTTAGATATTTACAGGCAAGAAGTGTTCAGTCTGTTTGCCGGAGGTCGGATGTTGTCTGGTTTTAGTTTTATATTTGATCAGCAGCATGAGCAGAAATCGTGAAACCCTGAGCTTGTGTGTGTCCACGTGTCACTGAGAGACTTTCAGTGTCAACACAGTCCAGGTCCCTCGGGACCGACTGCACACAGGGCACAGTTGTTTACTGCTTGTTCTGAGTCATGTCGGGAATTTCACAAAGTAAATTCTCGGAAAAAAAAGATTTCAAAGTCTGAACTGAACTTTTGAATGAGAGGTTTGTGTGAGAGGTTTTACCACATGATGCAGGTTTAGATTCATTTTAATCAGTCAGGGAAAGTGCACAAAGAACAAACTCTATCTGATATAAAAAGGAGAATTGCTTTAAATCAGGTAAAGAAATAATTTACAGCTGCAGGTTATTAAGAAATCAGGTGAAGAACTTGAGCTTGTTTCTGCTGAGTATGATGTTTGAGGTCAGATGAGAACTCTTATGAAAAGTAATAAACTCTAGAGAATTAAGTCTACAGAGTAAAATAAACAGGAATGATTCATTTAAACTAAATTAAAACATTATATTGTAGAAATTGGCATATGGTAAATCTGTTGGCCTAATGACCCCACCAATGAAACCTGTAGTTGCCACTCTTTAAAAATTAAGAACATACTTCTAAAATAACAATCAGCTTATTCATTATTAGGTTTAAAACATATCATTAAATTAATCACCCCAATAAAAACCTGTTTAAATAATCTGAATCTCAAAATATAGTAACCTCCTTGAGTAAATGTCAAAGTAGTTTTCAGGATAAGATTATTGTTAATGAACTAACCACACTCTGTAGCTCTGCTGCCATCTTGTGGACACTAATGATACAGTAAGAATGTGAGGATCCGAATGTGTGTGTGTGATGTGGAGATGGAAACAATGAAAGCACACAGGAGGTCCGAGTCTGATAGCTCATCGCACTATTTTATTCATTGACTGACATCTCAGGAGAAGAGGAGAGCCTTGAAACTCTGCCGTTGGTAAACCACTGGTGTATTTTTTTGTCATAGCGTCGATGCAACACTGAAAAAGCGCCATTTCCAAACAAACACGAGTCCCTCATTAGTGATATGTAAGAGGCAGAGAGTCTCACCTCGACAGGTTTTGCATGAAACATACAAATGAAACAGGTTCAACCTTTTTCTTTTGTCTTTTTGTAGTTTCACATATAATAATAAATATTCATACCTATAAACACTCCAAAAGAAAAATCAAAAAAATCAAAAATATTAAGTCACAGGTACTGGAAAAAAGCTCCACTTTTAAATCACAATGATAAATGTACAAAACAATAGACATCTCATATAAATGTTAATGGTTTTCGTTAGAGACTTAAATCTCATCTCAGAAGAAATCAGCGGATACAAACTCAACTTGGAGATTCAGTATTTCCTGAGGTTTATGGGTTCCCCTTAAAAGGCCAGAAGAGGGGAATGGCTTTCGTGTTATCAAGGAGATATTACAACAGGTCAAAGTGAACCTATCAGGGCACCGGTCAGGTAAAGGACAAGGAGTTCCCCCCCCCGACAACTCGGCCAGGATATTAAAAGATTATGAGCACTTAATGTAGAATAATAAATGTACCTACACTCCACCGCTCTCTTACTCTCTCTCGCTCTCGTTTAGGCCACGACAGTATTTTTTTAAAACAGCTGATTAAAGTCGTCTTGACCCTTGATAAATCTTTCCTGGTCCACTTTGAGAAGTTGTGACGTTCCCTTTCGTGTTTTTTTTTTTTTCTTTACTTAAGATTAAAATGCTGGAAGCCATCACAACAGCGAGCCGACCACGTCAGTGACCAAGTCCTCAAGGAGGCCACGTCTGCACTTGATGCAATGAAACAACAACAGAGAAAAAGGAAAAAAGCATCTGGGCAAATGTACACAGATTAAAGGGAAAAGGTGAAGGGGGGGGGGGGGGAAACAGCCTGAATAAGACGCGAAAAAGAAAAAAGAAAAAATCTTTAAAAACTGTACATGTAAACATCACACTTTCACTGAGTCCAAAACCAGAGGGGAAAATACAAAGCTTCACACAGGTTTACAGTACGACCCCCCCGCACAGAGCTACAGTCTCTCATCAGTGCAGCAAGGGCAACAATTTCAAATGATATAAATAACAATAGAAGAAATACAGACCACCACCAAATTATAAGTTAAAACAGGCAAAGGGGCTAAAAACCACTTTGATATTTTTTAAACAGTGCTGTACCCACAGAGAAAAGAAAGGTTTAAAACATCTGATATCACTCTTTGTACAGCTATACAGTACATTAATCTGACCACTTTAGCAATCCACAAGCTACCAGGGCATTTTTAATCAACACCAATAGATTACATTGTCCAGTCAATACAAAGAGAAAAAATCCATTGGGCATTTATTTAGAAGAAGAAGAAGAAGAAAACAGAAAAACAAAAACAACGACGACAACAACAACAACGTGACAACGAGCGTTGGTTGTTGGTCACAGTAACTCCACCAAACAGCTAAGATGTTGCTCAGCGTTGACTTTTTAAGACGGGATACGAATCTGCAAGCAAGTTTTAGTTTGTGCACGAATGGGACGAGATTCAGAGGCGAGTCACTGAGAAGTGAAGCGGATCAGCGGTGGCTGCAGTCACGAGACGAGCAGGTCGGAGGAGGCGAGGAAGACGAGACGTGTCGGGACTCGGGTCCCACGAGCATCTGGGAGTACGTCCGTTTGTAAAATCAGATTTATTGAAACCAGTCAGGACATTCTGCTTCATAAAGGAGGTTTAGAACTCGTCTGACCAGGAGCACGTCCTCAGGTTCTCTGTGTCACAGTCAGTTAACAGGACTGAAACCAGTGTCTAAGGTTCCTAATGTCAGGACACATCAAGTCTAGGTGCACTTAAATGCAAAGTTTGAAACCTGAGCTCAGCCTGAAGCATCCTGCAGAGAGACCAAGTCAACAAGTAATTTTCAATAAACTGCAACTAAAGTAAAGATGGTGAAAATCGTTGGCTTTCGCCTCAAAGTAAGAAACCTCTTAAAAGATTTTTTACCCAATAAAATTAAACCTGCAATTACTAACACCTCTGCTGAGGAGGTAAAGTTTTTACTGAAGTTTCTTTGTCTGTTCTTCAGCAGGAAACTAAATAACAGACTAAACTTATAAGCAGGATGTGATGTGGATCACCAAACAGTCATGTTTAGGAGACTGATATTCTGTGTGAGTCTGGTGCAGATGCAAATAAACATCCAGATCTAGTGATTCTAAAGGGACTTTTGGGTCTTGGCGGAGGGAGACCCTCTTCTGAGCGACCCTTCTAGTTTCTTGACATCTAAGATCTGGGTTTTTAACCTTTTGCATTTGCTCCAACCAGCTTCATGAAACAGATAAATCCTGGTTCCTGATTTGCAGATGCTTCTCCCATGAGCTTCCTTTATGAAACATCCCTCACGTAAGACCATTTAACCCGATGAGTTCAAACTGATGAAGCGGAACGAAAACTGCTTCTGATCGCTCCTTTGTTGTAATCGCCTCTTTGATCTGAGGCTGATTTTCCAAACGAGGTACAGACTCACATCACTGTGTTGTGTTTCCTTAATCCTGAGCTATAAAGTGCTTCCAAACTTGCAATAGATAAATGTTAAAGGTTAAATGTAAAAAGTGATGTAGCCCAATCGTGAGGTGATGGTAAAAAGATAAAATGAGCTATTTAGGATCATGTGTGTGAATCCAGCTCGGGTGGACGATGCTGGAATAAACGGATTTGTGATAAATATGATAAGATTTGTGATAAATACAGAAATATATCTCTCTAAACTTTGACAAATCACTAAGGTGTGAGCCACGTGTGGCCGCTTGAAGAGTCATTGAGTTTGGAATGTTTCAGCCGACTGAATTGAATCGTCACAGATAGATGTCGCACAAACTGTGTCACTCCACTGATACACAAACAGAAGATCGACACGCCGACGACGACAACAACGCTTACATCAACGCAAAAAAAAAAAAGGATTGAAAAGAAGAAGGAAAAAACACACCACACACACACACACACACACACACACACACACACACACACACACAGGCACACACACACTTACACAAGTGTTTTTGTGCCGAGTGACTCACCATTAAAAGTGTCTGTTGTGAGACTGTGCTCTAGATCTGCTTTGAGTACTCTTTGTGTGCCCTCAGTCCACACACACACACACACACACACACACACACACACACACACACACACACACACATGCACACAAACACACAAGCACACAAGCACACACACACACACGCACACACACACACTAGCAGAAAGCTGGGAGAGTAAACTGTGATGCGATTACATCTTTTTCAAAGATTGTCTCTTGCTTCTTTCTTTTCAACAGTGAGTTTTTTCAGTATCGATGAGAACTGAGGAGATGGGTTTGAAACAGCTGAGGTCAGAGGGGATGATGCAGACGGACGGACGGAGGAGTTTCTTTTGTCTGAGCAGCCCACACACACACACACACACACACACACACACACACACACACACACACACACTCTCTCTCTCTCACTGCACCCGGAACAGCCATATGGTCGTTATGGCGTCTTTTACCACTGCCTTCATCTGACTGTCAGTAGCAGTGTGAGCTCTATGTGCACTTTTAACTTGAAAACACCCACAGAACGATTTTTCCTTCACACAGAAAAAAACAACCCCCAACCCGAATCACGTGAAAGTAAAACAAATAAATAAAGACGTGCAACATCAAGTCTAATTTTTCTGCCAGGTCCCGTTTTTCTTTTCATCACTTCTACGGAGGATTGATCCCAACACATGAAAGTGCCTCAGTAACGAGGTCGGCGATAAACAATCGGCGTTTCACGACAAACAACAACATTGAAAGTGGCTACAATGCTGCATGGGATACCGTTTCTCTTTTCTCTTTTACTTTAACAACGTTGCAGCAGGCGGGGGGGGGGGCCGTGGTGGAGTTCTCCCCTCGTACAAAAAAAAGCGCCTCAGCGACTCTGACAGTCTTTTCAGTAAGCACACCATCACTGATTACCCTCAATATTGCACCTTTCTCCACTTTTTTCCCGAAGCACTGGTTATAAACCAAGAGTCTAAACGATATGTTCATTCTCCTCTTTGTCCCTGACAGGTGTCCGTGACCTCAATTTGCATACCAAGGCGTCTCAAAGGCCTCCTGCCTGTTGAGCTCAGAGAAATTGTCTGCCATAGAAATATTTATCATAAAATCACTGCAAATGGAGTCGGGTCGGGTGATGAGTCTTTGCCGCTCGGTGACCACGAGCAGGACCGAGGTAAAGATTCGACCGAACCACTCGACTGATTTGTTGGTCAAAACTTTCAGGTTCTTTCGTTTCTTTCCTTTTTTTTTTTCTTTTTTTTTGCACGTCGTACAGAAGCTGTTGAGGTTCACAGGTCAGTGGATTTAGCAGCGATTAATCTACGGACTTCAACCAAGCGAAACAAAGATGAATTTGTGTTGCTATCGTTAAGAAAAAAGACTCGAACCGATCAAAT
Source organism: Limanda limanda (assembly GCF_963576545.1). Lineage (NCBI taxonomy): Eukaryota > Metazoa > Chordata > Actinopteri > Pleuronectiformes > Pleuronectidae > Limanda > Limanda limanda. The sequence continues at coordinate 5,800,728 of NC_083642.1, read as the reverse complement.
CATGCCACTGCACAGCATAGGTTACTTCCGTGTAAAAATAGAGACAAAGTACCGACACTAACTCACTGATATTTAACTATTCATTTCAAAAAAATCTACACAAACGAGCCAATGTGGCGTCATGGTCACAGCTAGTTTAACACCTCTGGTACTCACTGTGTACCAACGCAGATTTTTTGTCATTTTTTTTTCACATAGATCATCGCTTCCTGAGACAAATGGAGGTTGAGGTGGTAAAAGGAACTGAATGGGATGGATGGCTACAGATAAGAGGGCACTAAGGTCAAAGTGAACCAAATGCATAAATAAACATTTTTTCAGCCTGTGATATGTTCCGGCCTGTCCAGATACAGAGACGCGTGGGAGAGAAGTAAAGGTGCCGAACCTACGGGACCCACCGTGTGCTGCGGCATCACTCGTCTACATTTGTGTCTTTGTATATGAAAGTCTGCCCAAACATGTGAGACTCAGCGCGGCGGAGATGGACAGGCGGTGGGCGGGGGGGGGGGGGGGGGGTCTTGGCACGGTTTGGCTCGTTACTCAGTTCTGCTGCAGGATCAGGTTTTCCAGCTCGTCTGCCGAGCGGAGGAGGAAGGCCGCGGACTCCCGGTAGCCGGCGATGAGCTGCCTCACCGCCGTGACCTCGGGGGGGCTGAGCTGGGCCGAGGCGCCGCCGCCGCCACCGCCCTGACCGTGACTGTTGGAGCTGGAGGAAGAGTTTGGGCCGACGGACTTCATACTCAGATCTGTGGGACCTGTGGACACAGAGCTGTTTTCAGACAAGAACACTGCAGAACATTGACACTGACTTCAGCCCTCATCACCAAAAGCTCTGGAATCTAGTTTCCAAGTTAACATGTTCGTCAGCATCTTACACGTGTCTACTCTTTCTCATTCAGAGATATTTGTATTCTTTTAGTTTTTGCATCTGTAGCGTGTTAGAATCGTCATCAACACGCCGTTTCACTCCTTGCGATTCCTCAGGACAAGATCTAACATGCTCCTAATCTCCTGCAATCATCCAGAATTCAGTGCTTGTCTTCAGGCAGCTATACCGAACAGTACAGCAGAAACATTAGAGACCATGACATGGGGCCAGAAGGCATCTTCACCAAGTTAAATATCTTTTAATTAAAATATAATACTATGAAATGACTAAATACCCTGAAAAATAGAGCTTACTTGTTCGTATAGTGTTTCAGAAATGTAGAAGATTAGTTTCAGGCCGTATAGCTCAACAGGTTTTCTGTTTTTTGTGCAAACGTCTTTCTAAAGAGCATTATCTGGTCGAGCTGGACGTGAACAAGCTCCTCACCGTTGGTCTGTGCAGCTCCAGAGTTCTGCTGGTTGCTGCCGACCGTCCCGTATCCTCGCAGGTTGTAGTTGAGGCCTCCGTTGGTGTAGAGCTGGTCCTGGGCGAAGGCTGCGCTGGAAATGGAAAATGCTGTCGGGGCCGCGGGGGCCGAGTCCCTGGAGTTGGACTTGTCACCGGAGGCTGGCTCATCCTACGAGACAGGAAATGGTTTGAGTGCTGAGCAGAATGTTGAGGTTTATGTTGTGCAGTTGCAAACCGAATGATACGAAGTACACAACAATGCTGGTGTTGACATTTCTTGCTGGTTATTATCTCCGTCTAGGAGGTTGAGTTTCCAACTGTGTTTGTTTGTCAGCACGATTACGCAAAAACTACAAAGCTAATTTCCATGAAATTTGATGGAGGGGTGGAGGATAACCCAAGAAACAACTGGATCCAGATAAATGGGCAAATCCAGGATTTTAAATAACTTTCTTAAACATGTCGAGGTGGGCGTTATCTTTGGCTCAACCTGCCATCTACTGTTTTAAAAATCCTTCTGTCCCGTACAAAGAGTCTGTGAAACTTGATTTTTATATAATCCCCCTATCTTTTCCGCTGCCACTCTATTTGTATTTTCACTTTGCCATTTGCCAATGCGGACACTAGACTCAATCTTTTCCCTCAGACCTTCATATGGCTCAGAAAATGCCGCCGATAGCAGGACAGTCCCTCGATAGCAACGTTTGCAATCACTATATTTTCACAGATCACGACCTCGGCTCTGAGATCTCCATCTCTGGGCTTCTCTGGGACTGAGGCCAGGCGGGTCAGCTTGATACGGCTCAGGACCACGATGGTGCTCCACCACACTAATGACGGCTTCAGGGGATTCTAGAGAGCTCCACCTCCAAACAGCTCCCTGGCAGAGGGGCCTTGTGATTCTGTGTTGCTCCAGTTTTCTCTCTGGTCTGAGAACACAACTGAGCAACTCACATTTCCATCCCCCCTCTCCCAGCTCCCTGCCCACTTTCTTTTAGCATTTTTCAAAAATTATTAAACTGGGCGGAGTTGGGCTCGGAGCTGGGGGGGGTTGAAGTTATGCTTTTAATGATCCATGGCCGTTCCAGTGCATTCCTCAAGTTCCCTGCTGGGCAGATTCACAAACAACCAACTGCCAAGACATTTACCGACGACTGGTAGACATCGAGCCGCATCCTCTTGGCAGCGTTCCGGGTTTCGCTGTCACAGGCGGCCGCGAGGATGTTCTCAGCCATGGCAGAGGTGAGGTGAGGAGGTGTTGGTCGGATCTGGAAGCAGGAGGCAAATGGATTTTTGCTTGTTATTAATAAATCACTGATTTAAGATGGTGTGTTGTATTCATACAGACAATATTTTAGATGTGTGTGGGGGGGAGAATCTGTACCTCAAAACCGCCTTTTTTCATTCGGCGACAGGATTTGAGGTAGGTGCGGATGCGCTTGCGGGAGCGCTCCTGGAACTCGGGGAACTGTCGGCTACAGGACTCGATGATGGCCTGGATCTTCTCCTTGGGCTGTTTGGAGATGGGCACCATGCGGTCCAGATTCTCGTCCACGAACAGACGCACAAACATCTGACAGAGGCAGAGAGAGCAGGGGGGGAGGGGAGGGGACAGGGGGAAGAGGAGAGGATGTAGAGCAGAAAAAATGGGAGTGGGGGTGCAGGGTGGGGAGAGGGAGAGGGGTGTGAGAGTTGAAAACAAAAGAGAGGAAAGGGAAGGCAGGGGATGGGGGGCGCATTAGAGGTAGAGAGGATAAAGAGGGAGGGGGAGGTGGTGGAAACAGGAGCCGTGAAAATGGAGTCACTGCTCATACGCAGGACCATATTTCTACTCCCTGCTTATTCACTCATGGCTGCATTTTTTAAATCACATGCTCCTTTATTTCCATTAGACTGAATAAATATTGGTTTTCACAGAATAAACTGAATTTTGGACGAAACTGAGTTTGGATGTGAGTTTCTTTCTATTTAAATGAATAATATCTACACATAATAACAGCACATGAAAATCCAAGAAGAGGGCAGAGCCACAGATATAATAAAAGCACTTTGTTGTAGTCACTGTGTATAAATGTGATTACACTACATCAGTCAGACAGGATACTTACATTGAAGGCTTTAAGTCTCTCGGGGTCCATCCCCTCAGCATCATTAATCTTGTCGCTGTCATCGTGGTCGTCGTGATCATCGTCGTCGTCATCGATTATCTGCGCCCGGCCAGAGGTCAAGTCCTCGGCACTCATGCTCAGCTCAGTCTTCACGGAGTCATAACTTCCTGAGCTGTACGGAGGAGACTGGAAACACCAAACATAAATATCATTATTATAGATTATAGAGACGATTTGCTGCTAGACAAGCAAGAACAAAATCTGTGTATTTGGGATCATCTCTTATCAGATGGAGTTGGTGCACTCACCTTGTTGGTGTACTCTGTTTTGACGGGGTACTTCCTGGTGGGGTCTGACGGCGAGCAGCCCACCGGCAGCAGGCTGTCGCTCAGGTTGACCGGCTGCTGATCCTCCGAGGAGGACGAGGACGAGGTGGTGCTGAAGTCCAGGGGAGCGCTCAGACCGTTCTCCGTCACCTCCCCATAAGGGGCCCCACCATCTGGGGGGTTCCCACCCGCAGCCAGCACCTCCGGGGAGGTCAGGGCCGGCAGCCCGTTGGCACTGCCGCTCTCCGAGGAGTCGTCATCTGGCAGAGGGGAGGGAACAGGAGGACGGGGGGGGGGGGAGACGCAGATATACCGGATGAGCTGAGTGGATGTTGGTCATCAGCAGCATTTAGCATTAATGTGCGTTTGTTTACTACAAATGGTACTATCTCTATCCTGGGTGGTGACTGAGGGGGTGTGTTCCCACGGGGGGAGGAAACTTAGCGCCTCGTGTTGTGCTTTATGGAAATGTAACGGAAGTGGGTATTGGGGTCAACTGTCAGGATAAATAAAAGTTATGGTGAAAAAGAGGAGAATCTGAGGAGTTATACCGGCAAACGGAGAAAGAAATGGGGGGTGCGGAGGGACGGATGGGGGGAAGGGAGCCGTCACTCCCCGGTCGGTCTGTGCAAATTATAGCTTTTTAACCCAGTTTATGGCCGAGCGCTGATTTCACATGATCATTTCTACGTGTGTCACGCGCACACCTCCATTCACGGAAACACAGTAATTCTCTTTTAACGATTTGCCCCATTTTCCGTCTTTTCCATCGTGGTGTGTAATCTGTGAAGGTTAATATCGGCCTTTGTCCTACTTCTCTAAGCCCAGCACCCTGAGAGAGAGGGGTGCACAAAGGATTGGGGCTGCGGTTGGTGTCCCACCCCCTGTAAGAGTGGATTTATTTGGATTAGTCCACTAAGAACAAGGCAAGCTGTTTACTGCCCCGGGTTGTACCTGTTTTAACGAGGATACCTTCAGGTTCCAGATGTAGAGGAAATAAAAAAACAATAAAGATTGTGCCACATCGCAGCCGCGGTCTTACCATCCTCCTCTTTAATGGCGGCCGTTGGGTTGCCGACTCGTTCCCCGTTGGGTGGACTGGGCTCAGGCACGGGGGGCTGCTCCGCTGGGACCCAGGTGGGCTCAGTGCCGTTCATGTCCTCGCTGCTCACCGAGCTGTCGTCCTGAAGAGAGACGGAAGCAGAGGAGGAACTGAATGAGCCGCGGGACGGTACCGACATGTTTTAACTTCCAACTTTCTCATTTAGAGAAACACATACTGACACTTTCTTCTTGTCTCATTGATTCTCTTTTCTCTTAAGGTGTTGAAGTCTGTTTTGAAACAACACTGACACACTCTTATGTACTCTGGAATAGTTGCCTCCAATAAGGGGGTTATGTGTTCACCCCTGTCCCTTTGTTTGTTGGTTGCTTTGGCAGGACACAAAGAAAAGTAAACAGAGAACCACTACAAGGAAGGATGTGGTAGGATTCAGGAAAGAATCATCAAGGTTTGGTGCATATCTGGATCAGGGGTTGGAAGCAGGAATTGTCTTCACTTTCTTTAGCATTGCAAGATAAGGATTTACATTTCCCAGATGAGAGTTCATGGATCTTGATGAGAAATCAGGCAAATTTAGGGAACTACAATCTATTAGTGTGTGAAATTTATCCTTGGAAGAAGTTTGCTCTCCAGTAAGTGTCATTCGAGTTCCTATTGTGATGGTTGAAAAATTTAAAATGTAAAATTTTAGATTTTGTTTGAAATTCATGGATTTGTCCTTATATATGTCTACATATTGAAATTTCTTTGCAGTATTTTTTTTTATATGTCTCTTAATAAAACTTGCTGAACTCTGGCAGCAGCCTCCCTGTTAAGTCGGACGTTTCTCGGAGCACTGCTGTTTATAACAGACCCTAAAGATGCTTACTGTAGAGTAACACAAATATGGGTGAACCACGGTGGTTAGGATTAGCAGAGGAGAGCGGAATAATCTCACAAACTATTCAGAGGCCGTGTTAAGCTTCACAGAGACCCGCTGTATACGTTAAGCTAACATGTATGGCGACTTCTCTTTGGCCTCTGTGTCGCACGCCGTCATGTGTCAGCTGGCATCTTAGTCACAGGAGGCAAGACTGCGAGTATGTGACGGAGCAGAGCAGAATTACATCTCATTCCTCCACACACGAGCACACAAATAGGCCTAAACTCCTGGGAATAGGCTTCCGTCCCTCTGTAAGGGGTTTGAGGAGGACCAAAATGCTCAGTGACAGCTCTATTAGGTACCAAGTGAGCCATGTTGCATTAAAGAGGGAGAGAGAGAGAGACACACACATGTGAGTGTGTGTCTAATTACAGTTTGCAAGTAGGTGGAAATGTCTACACTTCAGGAAGACAAATAATTCATGCTATAGATGCAATAGGAGGATATAGTTTTAAAACTGAGGCCTACATCATTACACAGAACGGTTTGCAAAGAATAAAGCAAAGAATAAAATCAACTTTAGTGTCTCACTATTAAGACGATAAGCAGATATCACAAATATCAGTAAATCATTTGTTGACTAAATGAGAAATAATGTGTGATACATTACGCACTAAGGATCATTAGTTTTATTCCAGTCGTGGTGATGTTTCTACATCAAGGCCTGAAACCAACCACAGGGTCATAATAACATAAGAAAACAAATCTGAAACAGGATTTTATCGCCCACTTTCTTAAAAAATTGACTTTAGAGAAGATCAAGTTGATCGTCGACTTCCACAAACACTTAAGTTCTGCAAAACGATATGCAAACAGAGTTGTAGTCGCTGCACAAGAACAGATACTCACTCACAAATATTATTTTTTGTAAACAGAGCGAACGTGTGACACTGTGGAACCAACTGCTGCTTTGAGCTGGAACACAGAGCAGCTCAGATATGGAACAAATCACGACAACGTTAAACTAACCAGAGCCCACGGTTCATTATTAAATTATTGGTACTTTCATTCTCAGCCTGCACACACACACACACACAGAGACACACACAGAGAGACACACACAGAGACACACTCAGACGCGACCAACAGTCTGAGGAGCATTTGTTAATTTGTACTCACCCACGAATCACAGCCTGGGTCATTGTTCCGGATAATCCTAATTATGCGTCAGCGAGGGCTACATTCTCATCATCGAGCGGCGCTCCCTGCACTTTAGTGACAGGGGCTTGTGAGTGTTTGTGTCACAGCTATACATGGGAGTGGTCTCACACGTGACGTCACTACATCTACCGAAGCTTCACTAATCCACATCTGACACTGATCTCCTCCCACCCGGCAGGAGGACTAGTTAACAAAAAGTTAAGGACAGGGCCACGCTCCCTGGAGCCTCAAGGACAGAACTCAGAGGACAATGAGCAGAAGACTTGTGCAGCAAACACAGTCATAGTGAATAAGGAGAGATTAACTGTGGAGGAGTCAAGTGGCCTATGTGGTACTGACACTAGGGAGCCTTACATTTTCAATACCAACATATCACCTTTAAATATAAATAAATTGTCTCGAATAATTTATATTGCAGCAAAGTAATGTAATTGAGGCTTTATAATTGATAGTTTAACCTTAAACTTTATAATAAATAACTACAGGTGATTAGAAAACCCAAAGGCAACCAAATATATAGATTAAACTTTTCTGGGGGGAGAGGGTTGTTTGTTTTGTTTATTTTCTTCTTAGGTGTAATACTGTGATGGTTGATGGTTGATTATTGCGATCGCTTTATCTTGAATCTTGAACGGCTCATTTCTTGACCAAACAACAAGTTGGTCTGGCGTTAGCAGATTCTTCAAATGACTCCATCAGGACACTTTGTCTTTACGCTCATTCTTCACAAACATTCATTGTCCACTCGTAGAATGAAGACACTTACCCTTTCATTGGCAGTCATGCACTGCAGTTTCATTTGTTTCAGGTAGGTGGCAGTAAGAGGCATGTTGTAATCAATGAGGTCCGGGACCAGGGAGGCGGGTCTGTCATTTTCTAACAAAAAGAAAAGCACAGAAAAATCCACAGAGATTATGAATACAATCACATTCCAGAGAAATATTTACCTTTCACTCATTTATCTGACACTATATTGTATACTAATATGCAGGATAGTGCAAGCTAGCTCCACAATGACCAACTATTAACACTTATAAATTGCATCGTCAATATTAATGAATCATTAATGTTATACTGAAACACTGCTGAGGGCCATAATTCATAATTGGAAGATTTAACTTTCATATTTCAAATATAATGTGTTGCTTATACTTCAATGCAGGGCTTGTACTTGGAATTAGAACAAAACCTACGAGGAGATTTTAACAGCGAACAAACATTTGTAAAGTTATAAACAGAGTATAAACCCAATGTAATGTTAAAAACTGATACAACTGATAATTATATAAATGTTTAATGTTATATCTGTAGTTTACACTCAACCAGATTAGATTCTGTGATTATTTGATGACTATATTTTTAAATTTGTTAGAAAAAATTTACTTTTTTCACATTATACACCAGAAGCAAATCTTCAAAAACTAACTGTTTCATCACACACAACTCATATCAACTGAACATCGATAATTAACATATCTTTATGGTTATGGCAGGGAAATTTACACAGTATTAAACTGTACAGGTTTCGCTACACGGTTGACCCCACCTGTGCCGCCCCCCTCCCCCTCACTTCCAAACCCTTAATTAGCACCATTACAATGATTCTTAATGAGCTATTATCAATCCCTGTTGGCAGTGCACACATGGTTGTGCACTCACGTATCACTGGAATCCTTGAAAACTGAGAAAAACATATGAAGGACTCTCAAGCAAGTTCTGCAGTTTCTGTGATTTATAAACAGATTAATTGGCGTCATATTCACAATAATGCGATCAGTGTGAGTCACATCAAATCAACAAATGTGTCATGTTCTGATATACCAGCATCATGCACCTGTCCACCAGTTCTCCCAGTTTTAAAATCTCTGCTCTCTAATAATTCTTTACAGTAAAAGGATTTGGAATCATCCTGGAGACGTTCTTTTTTGGGTTTCTCCCTCTTTACTGAACACGTCTGTGAGGAAATCCTGATCTATTGGCGTGAACAAACCCTTTGAGCGATGCAGACTTTGCTGCAACATCCTGCAAAAAGGTTGAAATCCAGGTGGGAACACACATGGATTTGAACAATGTGGTTGTGGAGCTGACTGCAGTCTCCACACCGGGCACTAGAGGGACTCGGTGATCATATACAGCGACTCTGTACAGTCCCAGAGATCCTGGTCCTCTTGAGTCTTTGTTACATCATGTCGGTGATGGATACACACAATATGGTTTATTAATGACGACTTGATTCAGAAACTCTTCAAAGTGAAATAAGCTCACAATTAATAATGTCTCCGGGAGAATTTACCATGTTTGTTGAGCAGGTGCCAACAAACAGAACATCTCTAGCATCTCTATGAATCTTGTAATAATTTACAATAAAGAATAAAGAATTAAAAGACTGATTGGCTTATTAAATCTCAGCATGCAACACAGTAATTAACCCTTTTCCGTGTCAGTGTGTCAAACGCATCTGAGCGCGCCGGCTGCTCTTAAAGGTTGATCTCAAAAATAGCACGTCGGTTAATGATGTCTGCGGAGCGAGCTGGATATCCACAGGTCAGATGTGTGTGCCGTTACCTTTGAACTCTGCAGTGCTGGGGTTGATGTGCATCCTCTTCTGACACTCTCCACAGCTCATTAGGAACCGAGTCACCGCCTCTCTGGGCAGGAAGGCGTAGGTCTCTGCGATCTGTGCCAGGGGAGAGCGAGCACATGACACCGAGTTACGGCAAAATAAAACATGGCTCAGGCTGTGGCCGAGCTCAAACTGTGTGCAGGTGGGGGGGTTTTTATTCATTGTGCCACATTTACGTGTGAAGGTCAGGGGTCAGTGGTTTTGTGTTGTCTTGACGTGGCATGAGGAGGAATCCTCCCTGTGGGCGAGCGCTCATGCTTCGGGATGGCCTCATTGTAGTTCCAGACCTCTGCACATTTCTGCTTTGTTGCTTTAGAACACAAGTGGTGTTCATCTTTTCCCTTTTCATTTCCCCTCCCTGCTCTCCCAGGTGCCGTTGACTCATATCTACACCTCTTTCTCCCTCTCTCCCTCTCTCTCTCTCTCTCTCTCTCATGCTCAGCCTTCCTTCTCTGTTTGTCTCCGATGATATGCCACCCTCCCATCCTCACCCCCTCTGGCGTTTCCCTGTAAAATGCGACCTTCACGTGACCATGGAGAGGCAGCAGGGGTGCCCACCCCCACCGGCCCACCACCGCCACTGCCACTGCCACAGCCACAGCCACAGCTCCCCCATCCCCTTTGCCCCCACCCCTCACGGCCCCTTGAGGCAGCTGAGAGGGAAAGGCCACCCAGAGGAGCGTGCACCTCCCAGAAGGCCACAGTGACAGTTCCATATTATGCCCTGCCCCAGTGATGCTGCCTCCTCAAAAGGGTACACACTATGAGACGTGACAGGACCTCTCTACAGGGCAGGAGGAATTGGCTCTATGACTATTTTTTTCAATTGTGGGGGGGAGGGAGGAGAGGAGGCGTACCGACGTCCTGCTAAACCCCCCCCAACCCTGCCACCCAACATAGACAAAGCCTCTCAGTTTGTCAGGACACCCCACCCGACCCGAGACCACACCTCGGTTTGCATCATTAACTGACTGTGTTTCCTCAAGAAATATCGATAGTGTGACTTAAATCTAAATCTGTGGTTTAAGTGCTTTGTTTTCCTGGTAGAGCCGCTTGGTTGTTCCCAAGTTTTGATGCTAAAATCTAAACATAATGTCCTCAGAGCTAATATGTATTTTACAAAGTTGCTTTCAGGTTTGGGACCCAGGATTTTACGTCGGTTCAAATGTTTTCAAATAACTGGGATTCTTTAAAACCTCAGAAAAGGAGAGTTCTTTAGAAAAATTAAATCTGCAATTTCCCTCAATTATGTTTCTGCTGATCATTAGGTAAATGTCATATACATAATGTCTGCTATTCATAGACTGTACATATAGATGAGATGGATTCTGAATCGCCATCTGGTGGCCGGCTGCAGTATAGGTAATAAATTCCACCTCTTTAATGTAAGTGGTTGTGAGATGAACCAAACTAAAAAGTCAAAGAACATGTTAAATGTATTTTAATGTGTTTATATGGTTTTAATTAGTAATTTGATGCTATAAAAATTGGGTGAAACATTATGATTGACAGCTGACACTGACTTGTGATTGGTCGAGAGCTTGTATTAATTGGACGTTGCTACTGATCTACTGTGACACTCCAGGATCTTCCAGTTTACATGGACCAGTTTTAATGTTATGTACAGTACATCAGTGAAGTGTAGCCTGCTTTTTATTCTCATCCATCTTTTCCTGACAAAGACCTTGTAAAACAAAAAAATCTTTCGGGAGCTTTAAGTTTTTCATGTGCAGCTTTCTCCTCCTCCTCTTCCTCTTCCTCTTCCTCCTCCTCCTCCTCCAGCACCTGAGGGGTTTGTATGTGCACAACATCCACCTGCCTTGCTTTTGCCACTTTTCCCCCCACTAGCTGCTCCATGTGGTGTTGATGTGGACAGAGGCAGGAACAGGAGGGAATAGAATTTGTTTTCTGTTAGCATCACTGTCAGCGAGGAGCCACACTGGGAGCTCCCTGCTTGTGTTTACTCACCGCTTTGTAGGTCTTCTTCTGGCCCGCGTGTTTGGGTGCTCGGCCAGGGTCAGCACCCATCTCCACATGCATGGCATAGATGATGTCAAAGAAGTCTTCAACCACAGCCACACGCTTCAGGGAGGAGTTGTCTTGGGCTGAATTACCGTCCGAACACTGAAACAGGACAAAGGGTATGAGTTTAGCTCTATGTCCCACCTCAGGATTACAGAACTGACTGTGTGTGTATTATCTACAGTGTCTGATATAACATGTGCAAACACAGATTCCTGCATGCGTGTGATGTGAGCTGGATCTTTAAGCCAAATGAGTCATGGGGTCATGTGGTCACAGAAAGTCAAAGCACAAGGTGTCCTCACCAGCTCTGAAACATACATGAAACTACTTGTTCTGTCCTGCTGCCGTTCAGTTTTTATAAATTAGAAGTGGAATGGTCTCGGCCCTCAGCTGGGTCGGCAAACCATCTCCTAATGTCTGCCATGTTTAAAAATAACATCAACGACACTGTACCAGAGCAACAGTCCCTCCTACCACCACCTCTGGCAGTCGCTCTGCCTCCCGTATTGCTGACCCTGTCACCATAGAAACTACCGCTGATTCCTCTCGGGCAGGTGTGCTGGGCAAAGGGTCATGTGACACACCATAGAAGTGGGATCGCCAGGACAACAGCCTCCATCCACTGCACCACAAGGGGCTTCCCTCTCCTTTCTAACATCGCCTCTTTCTCCAAGTAACTCCCCCCTGCACCCGCTGACATGTTTTGACAGAAAATGCCCCAGTAAGCATGTAACAGGAGAAATGGATTTGATCTCTTAATAAGGTTTTTATTGGAGTGCAGCTCGAAATATGAGACACGCTCTAACATTTTCCCAGAGATTGGGTTCTAGGTGATCTTTCCCTGTTTGAGTGAGAGGAGGGTCCCGAGTTCAAAAAGTTGTCCCCCTGGCATCGAGGAATCCCACTTGTTTCCCTCTTCCCTCCTTGACATTTTTGCACAGTTCCTGAGATCTGACATTTCATTTTTGTCCCCCAATTGCTCCTCTCTCATGCCTCCATGTCTCCATCCCCTTCCTCCGTCCCTTCTTTCTTTCTTTCTCTCCCCCCCTCCTCCTCTTCCTTCTCCTTGCTCCTGCTCTCCCAAGTGCGAGGTAATGATCGTTGCCATGGCAACTAAAACCAGCTCACAGAGCGGGTTTGTTTTAATCCGGCCCTCTCTCTCTCTCTCTCTCTCTCCCCTTCTCTCCCTCCCTCTCTCCAGCCACTCTCCCCTGTCAACATGGGCTAAATGTAATGAGAATAAATGAAATAATAGCGATCCTCCACCTCATCATCACAGCTGTAATCTATCGCAGTATCATCATCATTCCCCGGGTGACATCACCACCGCCGCCGCCGCCACCACCGCCACCGCTGCTGCTTGGGACAATGGTGTCAGGTCCATTCACACTGGATTTAGATAATCTCATACAACTGTGGGGTGTGCAGTGCACCCACACGGCTGCTGCATCCTCCGCTGAATTCTACCCCAACAAAACCTCCAACACACACCGGGAATCCTGCTGGGGATGTTTTCTCTGACCTGGAATCCCACCGCCTCAGAAAATCAAACGTATACATTGCGATACAAGCTTGGATAATTCTGCCAGAATCATAACTTGTAATGTTTTTGAGCAGGACAGCAACTTTAAATCATTTTCTCTATTAATTGATAGAGCGTTTGGTCTAAAAAACCTCAGGAAAAATGTCCCTTCAAATCGATTTTTATTTATTTACGCAGCTCAATATCACAAATCTGCTGCAGGGGACTCAACAACATTCACGGACTACAACACACTCTTAAATCTAATAAAGTAAAAGTCCTTTAAAAAATATAATATGTAACAATCCTCATTTGAAATGTCTAAAATGTACCTATGTTTTATACTTTGTTGACTTGTGTACTTACATTATCCAAAATGTTTGCAGCATTGTTCAGAAACGTCCCCATTTTTATTCAAGATGACGGGATGTTTCAGTTTGTTTGCATTTTAACTTGCAAATATTTAAAATTTATAGTGATGTGAAGGAGTGAATCATCCCATTAGATAAACTGGAAGTAAATCTACTCAAATGAATTATCAAAAGAAGATAACTTTCGGCACCTCTACTTTTTTACACCATTTAAGTCGAATCTCAAATGAACATCCCAAAGAATTTATGATTAAGGCTCCACAAATGTGAAGATTTGATTTTTTTATTGTCAAATCTAATTTAAAACTGAATTTGACATCAATAAACAAACATAATTTAATGATTATGTGTCATTTTACGATTTTAGACCTTTTATTTTAAAGCGATCGCTAAATAATGAAAATTAAGAGCAAATAAAAACGTTCACTTCCTGTGATGAAGCAAATCTCAGCGTGGCTTTATGTGGAGTTTGTATTGGGTGAACTTTGATCCACGCTATTTGCTTTGCAATATGCTGCTGCTCCTCAGGTTGTAGGTTAAAGGTTTAGTGCCGTCGATCTAGTGACATAATGAAGTTGCTTATTGCATCTCACTGAACACCTTTTGTCTCACAATCCATTTATTCATGTAGGAGAATCTATAGTGGCCTTCAGGAAATGTGCCCCCCCCTCCTCTGCATCCAGTGTTTGGTTTATTTGTTGTGTAGAAACATGGATTCTGTGGAAGAGGAAACGATCCTAATGAAATTAAAAAAGGTCACAAACGACTCTTGGTTTCAGCTGATTACACGCCTAAGAAAAACGTAATTATAAATATCATATTCCATAATAGGTTCCTCTAAACCCTGCATACTGGACTTTTCACACCCTGCAGAGCGTGACTGTGTTGCTTCCATTAGCCAGCACATCAGCCCTGCTACCTAAAGGCCTCCTCGGGCTCCCCTGCAAAGATAAGCTCTAGTTTCCAAACACGAGCCGACGGGGAGTTAAACATTCACCTCGAAACACAACGCGCTGTGTGTTTGTGTGTGCATGTGTGTTTAAGTGCGGCACATGTCTACCGGGCGGAGTTTGTAGATGAAGCATCTCGGAGGAGAACAGCTGTTGAATAGTGCTGTTGATATTCGGTCTCATCAGCAGCATAGCGTTTTAAAGAGCAAAGGAGACATGTCAGCATCACTAATCGCCAACAACACTGCAAAAAACTCTCGCCCTCCATCTCCTCCTTTTCTCCTTCTCTCCATCTTTCTAATCCTGTAGGACTTTGCTCTCCCCAGCCACTGTACAACCAGCCCCCATCCCCTCTGCGCGCGCTCCCTGTCCCGCACCAAACCGCTCTGTTGCTAGGAGACTGGAGGGGTTGAGTCGACTGCCCCCACCCCCGCTGGCAGTCACACACAGACACACACACAGACACACACACACACACACAGACACACACACACACTCAGGGAGTCGCTAAAGGGGAGAGAGGAGCCGTCCTGCACACAGGCAGGTCAGGAGGAAGAAGAGGAGGAGAAAGAGAGAGAGAGAAAGATGAGGGGATGGGTGGGGGGTTCACGGGAAGCAGCTGGGTCACAAAGACAGGCCGGGGAAGACAGAGGCAGAGACGCATCACAGAAGAAATTAGATCCATGGGTGAACAAATAAACACGAGTGAGGCGTGCAAAATCTAAAACATATATAAGGTCAACGTGGGTCTGAACTTGTACAATCAAACCTAGGTGCTTTCTGTGTGTGTCTGTGTGTGTGTGTGTGTGTGTGTGTGTGTGTGTGTGTGTGTGTGTGTGTGTGTGTGTGCATGTGTGTGCCAAGATGGCTGTGTCAACACTACTCATGACTCAGATTATCTCACTGCAGATGTGACAACAGGTCATCTTTTAAAGCCCCATCTTCGCCCCGTAAATCTATCAGCTAGCTAATGGACACATAAATAGGACAAGCCTTGTGTGTGTGTGCATGTGTGTGGTGTGTGCATGTGTGTGTGTGTGTGTGTGTGTGTGTCTGTGCACCAAGGGGGACGACAATGCAGAAGGCTCATACTGAAGATTTAAAAAACTGTGATTAAAAGAGGCCTTTTTTTGTTCTGCGACACCCGTCCACTTCTATTTCCTTGTCCTTTCACCGTCATCTTTTCTTCTCCGCCTCGATATATATAAAGCCCGATCATTAAATCCACATTAGGTGCACCTAGCTCTGGCCCTCTGTCCGACGTCTGTGTGTGTGTGTGCGAGTGCTTCTCTATCTGCTGCCCCTGTGATGAACACTATTTGATAGAGTGTGTGACATCCACAATATCCCAGCGAGCCGGAGACACAGACGGTCCCACCGGCCCGGCAGACTGACACTGTTGACGTTCCAGTCACTGACTAAAGTGGTATGTTAATGACTTGCACATACATCATCACGTCCCAGGGTCCATTTTGTCAATTTTGGGCTATTATCACGTCTTCCCAGTTTGTAAAATGTTGGCCTTGCAAAGGTATTAAAAGTGACAGTAGCGGTGTGGTAGGATGATTATTGCCTTTTTAAAGACTCCCTCTCTCTCTCTCTCTCTTTCTGTATGTGTGTGTGTGTGTGTGTGTGTGTGTGTGTGTGTGTGTGTGTGTGTGTGTGTGTGTGTGTGTGTGTGTGTGTGTGTGTGTGTGTGTGTGTGTGTGTGTGTGTGTGTGTGTGTGTGTGTGCACGTGTGGAGCAGAACTCAGACTATCTCCCACACAGGGGGGAGGCCCCCGGGCCAGTTAAAAATGGTGTTAATTTCTCCTCCTATGGGAAAGCAAAGAACGGTCTCTCCATGGCAACAGAGAGGGTGCTGAAGGGAGGAAACACAGAGCATGCGATCAGCAACCCCCTCTTTGTACCAGCACACATCCTCGTCCAAACTACCACATACGTGTGCAACACATGGATTTCGTCACCCCACATCTGAAATGAACGCATATTGGCATAAACTAATTTTCGCTGTGAATCTCAGTTATTGTCTCGTCTAACAAAGAAATGTCCTGCACACTCAAGTCAACACGTCTCCACCTTTAGGATCTCAGATTTTTTTTTTTTAAACCCTGAGGAAACCAAGTCACTCGGCATCACATATGATCAGGTCATTTCTCCGTCGCTCTGGTGACGGAGGTGATGAGGAGTGGCCGGTGGTTTCCTGTCCGGGGCGGTGATGGTTTGCTGTTTGAACCCGTGAGCACAAACCCATGTGTTGCCTCTAATAAGCAGAGCCAGAGAGAGAGAGAGAGAGGGAGACGAAACAAAAAAAAAGGGACTGACAAAAGCACTGGAGATTCACTATGCAGAAATTGGCATTAATGCAAATGCTGTTGGATAATAGGGGATCGTATTCTTTTGACTCTGTGGCCCCTCCACAAAAGATGAGCTCTCAGGGGAAATGTGGACTAATTAATCAGATAATAATGATGATGTTCCTCTTCCTAGTCAAGGGCGAGGCAAGAAATGACATTTAGGGCCCATTTTCCAAAATGCAGATTAGTAGGGGGTGTATGATTTCTACATGAGAAGAGGACGTCCCAAGAAAGAGCTTTAATTTCTACATGGATAATATTATTGAATCCTCTAAAGCTAACACTGAAAAACCTCTTTCTGTGGCCAAATCTGTCCTGTCACTTAAAGGCTTCAAATCCTTCAATTAATTTGCCAATTATTTCCTGATTAATGAATTTCTCCCTTTGTTTATAAAATTCCGGAAAATATTCGGTAAAAATGCTCAAATTTAACTCAAATCCAAATGACGTATTTAAATTTCAATCCACATCTTGAGAAGACAAAGAAAAACTGCTAAATCATCATATCTGAGAGGCTGGAACCGAGAATGTTTAAATTATTGTTGAGAAAATGATAAATTTGGACAAAAAACTGATCAGAAAATAATCTTTTGTCATTTTTTAACACGTAATCTATCTTGTTCAATACCATCTCAGACGGTAACAGTTCATCTTTTCTTAGGCGCCTAGTCTATAAAAATTCTTGACTGGACGGCCGGTCGAGTCCTGAGAAACTGTGATGGACATTTTCATTGTTTGCTGGCATTTTATTTGACAGATTAATCAATCGACAGTTGTAAGGTGCAGCCCTCCTATCCAATTAATTTAATCTCCTCAGCTTTAGGACACTTCTCTGGCTGTTTTGGACTAATTGTACAAGTTAGGTGATAAAGGTTGACACAAGCTGATGTGTGGCTTCATAATTCATGGAAACATAATGTGTGCACATAAACATTATCGGTGTGTGTGTGTGTGTTTCTAACATGTCTATACATTGTATGATTGTGTGTGTGTGTGAGAGCATGTCCACCCAAACCTAGTTGAGATAAATGTACAGAGATATTTACAGATATCGGTTGGCATGGCAACTAAAAGCAACAGCACGCAGTATTTGAAAATGTTCAGTTTAAGCATCTCTTTTGAAACTGGCTGCACTCTGACTCTCTCTGTCTCGGAGGGAAGTGCTCGTGCTTGTGTGGTGCACGATTCTGTGGTGCATCTCTGTGTCTGTTTCTGGTCCTGTCCCCCCTCCTCCTCTGTGGCGTCCTCTAATCAGGACATAATGAGAGCTAAACGAGGTTGCATCTCCTCACTCAGGGCGGCTGGATTCTCTGAGCACGGCGAGGGCCCTGAGTCGTGCGGGAAAGAGGGCGAGACGACGATGGGGAAGGAGGGACGGAGACGGAGCGAGACGACACAGAAAGGAAATCATTCTGTGCACGGCTTGAAAAGAGGCATCGGCACTGAGCCTGTGCTGCTGTGCCCGCTCCCTCTGTCCTGCCACACAACTGAAGCCTCCTTGTCTGCTTCGCTGACACACAGAAGAGACCTTCTCTGTCTGCACATCAGCCACCATCCATCCCTACCCCCACCCGGGCCTGCCCCCGTACAGAAACTTGGCACACCCTGGGAGCAGCTGCAGCGGGGGCTTCCAATGCTCCAGCTCCAGAGACACGCCCCCGGCCCTGCAGCCGTAGGAGGAGGCAGTGACCATTGTGTGTGTGTGTGTCTGTGTGTTTAGACGTCTGTTTGAGTGCGCGTCACTTTTCCACCGGCCCAGGACGGCCTATTTATAAAACGCAACCGCTGAATCCAATAAAATCATGCTTTCTAATCCAGTCACATGCGTATAAATTGGTTGATTTGTGGCGTCTGAGTCATCATTAGAAGCTGCTTGTGTTGGCTGATGTTTTGTTTGTTGTTTAAATTTCCCTAGTGGAGCTGAGTCAAGGGGAGGCTACCCCCCCCCCCCCGCCTCACGATATTAGCTACAAAGCATGTTCTCTCCGTCAGCCACACTTTCTCAGCCTTTCTCTGCCTCTCCAGTGAGATTTAACCTCAGAGAAAGATCTCAGCTCAGCAGATGTGAGATGGGCCTCGCGGAGATATAGGGCCGACCTGCCAAACCCACCCAGTTTATTAGGTACACCTAGCTCCAAGAACATCCAACAATAAATCTTACCTTCATGATTTTTGTACAGTTCAGTTTTTTTGAAAGATATGTTTGTTAGAAGGTTTAAGCCAAAACTAGAGAACGGATTTCCATGAAACTTGATGGAAGGATGAGACATGGGCCAAGACACAATTTGGGCGCAAATGGGGACAGAACCCAAACATGTTAACGCTGTGAGAGATTTTTTGACATTTTCACCAATTTTCCAGTAAATAATTCATGGATCATGATGGGAAAAATCTGACATAGTTTGGGCATTGACATCTACAAGTGGATTTCTGTGCAGATAATGTAAAGCAAAGAGTTGGGCTTCAATAGGACGGATAACTCATGGATCTTGTTGAAAAAAACAAACATATATAGGGGTTTGATATCTATGAGCAATTTGGTGTGGATCTAGTTAATGTATATGTGGTTTCAGTGGTGGACTATGGGGCCTTGGCGGAGGTATGAGCTCTAATGAGCGACCCTCTACTTGAAAATGTCTCCATTAAACAATACGATCATTTTAAGAGGCTCCAGTTCGTGGTGCTGTTGAATTGTTGTTTGTTAAATTAACAGGTGGTTCTACGCTTATGTCAAACTCGTTTTTATATCGCCTAAAATGTCCATGGGCCAGAATCTGAGCCTCTAAAACAATTCACAGAACATTTGAACCTCCATGAATGAAGGATTTATAACCAGACAGTAATTATTATTATATATAATGCATTTGCTTTATCTAGGTGTAATAAATTTCACAAGAGGACGTCCAAGAATTGATAAGAACAAGAAATGACAAGAACCACAGACAAAAGCTAATCACCAACACATTTCAGTCACCGCCTGCACCTGCGGACACAGGTCGCACCTGCCCTCCTGCCCAGAGGGAAACATAATATTGAGGAGAGATTACAGGATTTAGTAAAGGCATTTGGCCTAAATCTAAATACTCTCTCACACAGGTTTAACACCTGTGGAGGGCTCCGTGCTATTCATCTGAAATCAAAGGCTTTAGTCTGTGATCGGTGCCAATATCTCCTGCAGTTTGCTCACAGAAAATGTGTTTTTGCTCTTTGTGGTCCAGAGAGACTGTGTCCCAGCAGGTCAGGTGTGTGTCTGTGTGTGTGTGTGTGTGTGTGTGTGTGTGTGTGTGTGTGTGTGTGTGTGTGTGTGTGTGTGTGTGTGTGTGTGCATGTGGGGTGGGGGCATCGTTCCCTGGAGACGCTTGTTTTAAAATGGTGGTTGTCTCCTCGCTGGCACAGCAGGCCCCAACATCACCATCCACAGACATGGGCGCGGAGAGAGAGCCGCCGGGCCACTGCCTGATCCCCCCGCCCCCCCCCCCCCTTACAAAAGAGGAGCGTGCGGTTTAACCCTCCGTGCACCTGCAGCCCCCCCTATGCTCGTGCACGCTCACATGCACGCATTAACCCGCAGACATGTGCAGGTGAAGAGTGAGAGCTCTCACTCCGGGGCGTGTGTCGACATCGGTCCCGAGCAAAACCCCTTTTGTTTCCACAGCCCCTCACGTGGTCTCTCCAATTACGCACAGCCGCCTCCCTCTATACATCACATGCAGGAATGACTATTTCCTCTTTTTTTTTTTTTTAAATAAGAGTTGACAAAAATCTAAACGTGTTTTCTCTTAGAATAAAACATGCATATCTCATGTGGGGACGCACATAAAAAAGGCTGGGGATGCAGCAGAAATCTATATATCACATGCAGAAATTACTATTCTTTTTTCTTTTAAATAAGAGTTGACAAAAATCTAAACGTTTTTCTGTTGGAATAAAACATGCATCTCGCAGGGTATATTCATGTGGGGACGCACACAAAAGGCTGGGGATGCAGCAGAGACCATCCTGGACCACACAGGTGTTGCCAGAGCAACGAGTGCCTGCGATCCGCATCCTGCCCAGGACAATGAGAAGTGCGCCGCAAACACTCACATCCCTCCGAGGAAAAGAAACCCCATCATGGGCTGTTTAGGGGTTATTTAGAAACCGCATATTTGCTATTCGTCAAAAAGGAATAGATAATAAATGTTGCACGGACACGGTTCGTTCTGCTCGGGTTGGATGGGACAGTGAGAAGGGGGGTGGGGGGGGGGGGGAGCGGATCACTGACAACCACAAGCTGCTGATGATGTTCAGAAATGTTGGATCTGTCATATGGTGCCGGGTGCTTCGTCCCTTTCCCTTTCTCTCTTAGGAGGGCACACCGGACTGGAGGCTGTACCCTGACATACCCGACCCATGCACAGACATGCCGTTGCATCCACACGCACACACACACACACACACACACACACACACACACACACACACACACACACACACACACACACACACACATATACACACACAGCATCACCCCACCGGACGACACGAGCCCCCTATAAATGGCACAGTGGTTCAAACACACAAAAATAACACTCCAGTTATCTACATTCTTCACACCGGGACAGGACTTCATCCTCACCGGGGACACATGCGATGCTACAGCCCCTTTATATCTGCCTTTTTTTACGATTTGCGATTAGCCAGGAGGCACCCGGCGTTGCTATGGCAGCAAGGGATGAGACGTACAGGGGCTGTTCTGGTTGGGATGTGGACAAAGTGAATCTTTACCGGGCGAGCCGGGACGATAAAACACCACAAGTTTGTCTTTTTAATTCACATGACAGGCGCATGTGTGAGTGTGCGTGTGTGTAGAGCCGGAAATAATGACAACTTATACAGGCGGCAACGGGACATCTCCTGCACACACACACACACACATAGAGGGACACACATGCACACACACACACACACTTTACCGTTGACTTGACCGGCACATATAGGACGGGTTTCCCTGGCGTCCCTTTCTTGTTGTGCTCTCCCAGGACGTTGGTCCCGACCTGAAATCCTTTCGACTTCACCCAGAATTTGAATTTGGCGTTGATGTGGCTGTTGTCCACGTACACGCCGTCCGACTCGTCGCTCTGCAACAGTGTCTGCATGATTTTGTTGTATTTTCGCCGGGTGACGGTCTTTGTTTTCCCGGAGTCCCCATAAGTCCGGAGACACCAGTCCTGAAATTCACTGAACATCTCCGCCTCCAGCACGACCGGACTCCGGCTCCTCTTGGGCGCATCCACGCACGCCTTTTTCGTTGCCATCGCTCCCCCTCTCTCTCTCTCTCCCTCTCTCTCTCTCTCTTTCTCTATGTGTGTGTGTGTGTGTGTGAGAGAGAGAGCCCTGGCTAATAAAGAAACGCACTTGAACGGGTCGGTTTCTGTGTCCTCCTCTGGTCCCCCTCTCTGTCCCGCGTCCTGCTGGAGGCTTGGTGGGTGGTGGTTTCTGGATGGGGACGGCGCAGCCTCCCGGTGGTTCCCCGGCAGCAGAAGTGACCCGGACAGCAGCACACCTGTTTGCAGAGGAGGAGCAGTGCTGTCCCGACCCGCAGCGGTGAAAAAATGTCACTTCCTCACATCCTCCAGTGAGGAGCCGAGAGAGGGGGGCTGTCCTATGCTGAGCGGGTCTCTCCCACCTGTGCGTAAAAGCCTCTCCAGCGACGGGAAGGCAGAGAGAAACCCACAGACCCTCGCTTTAACAACAAAGAACACAGACAAAAAAGCGTGATGACAAACGTCGCTTTCACTTCCTATATCGACCTACTTTTCTAACAGCCGGCACTATTTTCGGATTGCTGGGTTTCACATCCCCTTAACAACCGAAAAAAAAAAAAAAAAAGATGCTATCTATGTGCTCCTGTTTGGCCACGTATCCGATCCAACATGCGCCACCTGGGATCCGTCCTGCTCCTCACACCTGTTTGAATGGGATCTGCGCCGCTGGCTCCCTGGGATCCTTCTATCCCGTTAAACACACTCACATCTGCATTTCACTGGAAACTGATCCATCTGCAGCAGAGCCAGAGGTTTTTAAAATGAAAGGAGAGATGGCAAATGTAGAATGTATTGGTGATTTGCTCAGGAAGACTGAAAAAAAAAAAGGGTTGCATATACAGATGGACTGTAGAAAATTAAATATATATATTAAAAAGGGTGATAAAGAGAAATTAGCCTCATTTAATATTTATATTTAGACTCCAGTTATTCATATACAGCTTGGATTTGTGTGCTTAAGTCAAGTCACCTCCAAAGATTGTGAAACTTTATTGTCTTAATGCAAATGTGGATAAAAGATAGTTTGGCAAATAGACCATAAAGGTTTTACTTGGACAAAGGAAGTTTATTTTTAGGGAAACTAAATATAAAGGTCAGTCACAAGTAATCAAAATCATATAAACTGCATTTTGGGGCAAAGAACAATGTGATTGTTTCTGTTCCATCACTTTCATGTTAAGAGATAAGAAAAGTTAAATCCAATAAAATTTGTATTGACCAACCCAACTGTGTTTTGTTTTATGAAGATGCATCTGCACATATTAAGGATCTGTATTTACTCCCAATGTGTTTTTCTGTGGCCGAGTGGTGTCCTGCTTTGTGTGTGTCTGTGAGTGCCTGCAGCCTGTGTGTGTCTGTGTGTGTCTGTGTGTGTCTGTGAGTGCCTGCAGCCTGTGTGTGTGTGTGTGTGTGACTCCTCCTGGCCTGTGCATTGTAGGCCCATGCCGGTGGTGGCTGCTGTTGCCATGACAGCAGCTCAGCAGTGTCTCCGGCCGTGCAGAGGGTGAGTGGGATGCCCCGTCCTCATCCTCTCCATCCTGACTCCAACAACGCTACGCCGGACACAACCCCCCCACTCCAAACTCCCCCCACTCCCCTAACTGAATGACAAACAACCCAACACTCTGTCAAATAAAGACAAACTGAGTGCACGTGTGGGTCTATTTGTGTGCGTGTGCTGAACGGCCGAGGCCTTGGCAAGCTATTTCATTTCATTTCATTTCATCATTTGGTCTCGTGTTGTGTCTGAGGCCTGGACAGGAGGAGCTGCAGGGCTCCACCACATGCACCCCCCAGGGGAGGAAACATGTCAGCACTTCTCTTATTGTGAAAGGTTTGGTTCTACACACAAATCTTCAGTTTGTTTTTTTCGTTACAAACTGTTCAGACGGCTGCCAATGGGATTCTTCTATACAGTTTGGGGGTAGAGGGACTTTTACTCAAGTCTTTGGTACTTTTTAAAGGATTTTTTGATGCATTTTAAGATCCTTGTTCGAAGAAAGAAATTAATTTGGAAGGCTCTTCGTGAAACAGTTTAATAGATCTGGATGTTAATAATTATCAGAGACATTTCATAAAATCTAGGAAACATGAGATAAACTTCAGTCTATGTTTGGTCCATCTAAAGGGAAAGCGCAGTATCTTTCTATCAAACACGTTTTCTTCTTTCTGCAGCTTCTTCTAACGTGTTTTCAACTTCTTGTGAATTTTTAATGCTGTTTTTTTTCTTTGGTATAATATCAAAATATATATTTCACAGTGAAGTAAAACATCCAAAAGTCAGATTCTGGTCGAACTGTGACCAAATATGAAATTGCTGCATTTTTTCTTCGAAGACCAGTATTTTTATTTCATGCTACTTCACAAGGCAGCACCTAAACATTTTATTATAGATGATTCTGCTAATTATGTTCTTCACTGATCAAGTGGTCATAACTGTCAGATTTATGTTGGGGCGTCCCCGAAGAGTCCTGAAAATGACTTAGATTTGTTTAACATTAATGAATCCATAATAATAATCTCACATTACACATATCATTATAAATTTATGTTTCACTATATTTTTTAAATATTAGAAAAAACTGCACGCGCGCACACACACACACACAAACACACACTGTGAACAGATCATTTCTCAGCGCCAGCAAGACCCGGGTGGTTCAGACCTGTAGGCAGGGTCACCCCCACCCCCCAGTCCTAATGAGGCAAAACCACTGTAATTACGCTCCCAGTCCCCCACTGAGCACTTTCCTTTCACCGGGAGGTGGACATCTCCTGTCCTGGGGGGCCACAGCGAGGGTCGTCTCACACAGAAACATCCCACATTCAAAAATAAGACTCTTCATATTAAAAGCTGAGGCCTGGTGGCAGCATTTACACTCACACCTGCGTCCGACTAAGCTCTGTGTCCAAATACGAGGTTGTTTCCATCCCATAAGTGAAATCTGTCCGTTCACAAAGAGAAAACGTGAGTCTTGGCTTGTATTGCTCAGCCAGAGAAAACTGTGTTGACGAGGGAGAGGAGTTAATCAGACACCAGACTTCTTGCTGAAGTAAAAATACCCACAGATTTTTAATCAAGTATGCTTAAAGTATTAAAAGTTACAAATTAATTAAGTTATTATACACTATACCACTTCTGTGTTTCTAAAATTTAAGCATATCACAAATATATCATTGGAGAATTCCTTTTCAAGGAATCATGGGATCTTTTTGATTGTCGCCTGTCAGCCAGTGTCATCTCATCCTCACTCTGAGGCTCCACCTCTCCACCATCCAGCTATCGATTTCTTTCCTGATCGTTGTAACTGAAGAGCTTTTAAATCCATGTGACCTATGTCTTCTCTGTCATCTCCACCAGCGTCGTGGCCTCAAGCTCTCAGACCGGTTGCTAATCACGAGGCTCTTTCCCTACACAGCTCTCTAATCGAGAGACTCCATGTTAATCCTCTGTCCTGTTCTTTTCTTCTACTGATTTTGGGTCATCATCTTGATCTACGATGAACCCTGGACCAGTCTGCGTTGTGTTATTGACTGTTTCTCCATAGTGGTGGCAATAGAACTACCAACTACTATGCAGTGTTGTCTAAATAATGCTTCGCTGTGTCTCTTAAAAATAATGCACCATATATCTGTAAGGTAACTGCAAGGTAAAGTCTGTAAAGTAACTGTTGACAGTTTGTTTCCCCTAAAAAGGAGTAGGGGGAAGTGGTAAAGTGGAATAAAATGTAAAAATGTCATCAGAACTATTAAGTTACATGTAAACTGTAATGTACTTGTTGTTCATGTCCACAATGATTTATCTCTGAGTTCAATCTCTGCCTCAGTAAAAGTTTTCTCCTCCGGGCTATTTACACGAGAGGATGTTTGCAGATCTTGTCGTGGAGATAATTCTCGTCTGGCTGTGGTTTAAACAAACAGCGAGTACCTGAGCAGGGTGTATTACAACCTGGTGAGAGGTTAAAGGACAGGGAGGGTGGGGGGGGGGGGGGGGGCTCGGGGTCAACAGAGGCCCAGAGATAGACAGTGACTGAATTAGAGAGTCAGACAAACTGAGGGAGGGTGATGGTGAATCAGCTTTAGTCTGGGTGACAAGTTTCTCCTGCTCGGCTGGTGTTGGATCTCCCTGTGATACAGTCCCTGTGACAATTGATAAATACTGCCTCCTGATGGTGGAGCTGAAAACTGCACCTCCTTTGTCTCGGCCGTCCTGCACCGGACCGGTCCGACACAAGGACGCAGTCAGTAAAGATCCACTGTTTGTCAATCAGCTGCATGATCTTTGTATGGGCTGTAATGTTTTTATTTTGGATTGAAATAATCTGACACATGTGAGGTATATATATACAGGTTAGAATGTGTCCTGGTAGATTAAAGGGGAAATTCACTCTGATTTAAAAACTTTAATTAATGAGATTCTTGCTGCCACATAAAAACTAAATGATTTCTGATGAGGTGCTGCTTTTCAAATATCTTTCTGGGCTTTTTTCCATTCACATCCATTGTAATTAATCAATCAATAAATCAATCAATTGAATTGTTATTGATTTATTAGACTTCTATCACCACTGCTCTAAAGAAGAAGTAAAAATCCCACAGGACTTTTCTTGATCCGGAAAAACAGGGAAACATGTTAGAAATCAATATGTACAGTAAGGACAAGGGAAGGGTTCAGAGACATACGTTTTGGAGATAAAGTAGTAACAACTGTTCCACTCTTAGTTACTTTGATGTGAAAGTACACACAACATACAATATGTATAATATGTACTGTGTGGTGCAATACTCTATCTAACTGAAACAATAACAAATCGTTGTCAGGTGGAAGTCTTGAAGTATTCATCAATTTCGTTGATGCCTGCCCAAAATATGAGGTGACATACATAGGATGGATAATCTTTTATTGGTTTAAGAGTATATAATTTAATCCTATAATTTAATCACAATACAATATCAAAAAGCTTGAATTAATATATTTTGTCAACATGTCAAATTTTACTGAAGTAGAATTTCTAAGGTAAGAGGTCCATTTTGTCTGTCATTTAAGATTTTGTCTGCTTTCGTTTGTCTGTCAGTTTGCAGGATTACACAAAACTGACTGAACAAATTAACACAACACATGATGGAAGGATGTGTTATGAGTCAGAGAAGAAACCATTGACTTTGGGTGCGGATCCAGATCAGAAGGCAGATCCATGGACTTCTTTCACTTTCTTTAATATTGTGAGAAATCAGGCACATTTAGGGGTCTGACATTTATGAGTGTGTGCAATTTGAAATATGAATCTAGTGAATTTAAATGTGGTTTCATAAGTGAACTGTTGGGCTTTGGTGGAAAACCCCTGAAAATGAAAAACGGATTATTTTGAAAAACAACAGTCCTATAAAACTGTACTGTTAATGAGATTCTGACTCATAAAACATGTATAATACTGGCACATGGTAATATTGGATGGTGTTTTTACTTTCTTAAAACTAACCTTTGTAGACAATCCAATATGCATACATATATATATATGGATACTATACTATACTATACACTATAGTACATATAGAGGGTCAACAGTTGAACCTTGAAACTACAGTCCTGATTACAGGGTATATAATTTAATCCTGGTAAATATAAAGCTGATAAATCTGAGATAAGTTTGGGTGTAAAAAATGGTTAAAACATGGTTGATTGGTCAGATCTGAGTTGAATAAGGAGAAATCTATGTGGAGCTTTTTGGTTACATGCTGAAAATAACCTCATGTAGACAGAATCAAGTAGCTCACTTAAAAACATGACTAAAACCCCAGTGTGCAGCCTCACAGCCTCTGTTTGTGAAGAGCCTAGTAGGTTTCCGCCCCGATACCCAGTGCATGTGAACTGTGATCTAAAGCATTGCCAAACATCGTAGCAGTTTGTTCTCTTCATACACCGAGGTTGTGTTTGATGTGTGATAAGCCCTGTAGAGGAGAGGGGGAGCACGCATTTTAGAGTCTATTATATCATATCTCTTATTGTCTGCTCAGCCAGCCACAGCACGGACCAGCCAGGAGTTGCATTACCAGCCTGGCGTGGTGAGGGGCTGCGGTGCGACGCGAACGCACACTGACAGCCTTATGGGACCATGAGGCAGGGACGCAGAGAGCTGTGGGTCAGGGCCCGGGGTGACTAAAGGCCGTCGGGACAGCACAGCCACGAGGCGGCCAGGAGATGACAGAATGGGCACAGTCGCCATGGAAACACAGGCGGCCCAGGCAAATCGTGGCAACTGGTAACTAAGTAACAGGAAACGACGGACCATAGAGGGCGATGAGTCTGGTTAATCATGAAGAGAGGGGGTAGCAGAGAGAGGGAGGGACAATGACAGCGAGAAAAGGGCCACACCGTTCTGGCTCAACGAAGACCCCTCTCCTCCACTCCACTCCCCACGTGCACTGGATTAGTGTGTGCCGGAGGGGCGGCCTACACCCTTCTTTCACCATCATTTCCTTTGTAAATCCATGAGGGGGTGTAAATGAGCACACACTGCCAGAGGAGGGGAAACAAGCTGGAGTGCTGCCATTGTGGGTGTGGGTGTGTGTGTGAGGGGGGGAGGGTGATCCAGGTATTACACATGTTGTGGGGACCGTAATCTGTTTGCCAAGTCACATTATGGGAACTTGTGTCCCTCATGAGGACAAGAAGCAAGTCCCATTAATATAAATGATTCCATTGTGAGTGAAATGTTTAAAAGAAAAGTTGAGGTTATGGAAATTATATATGTAACTGTATTGGTATAATCGATCTGAGTGAAAACAGTAAAGAAATAAGTAATAAATAATATTTGTGGTGGAATATAGAATAAGCAACATGAGTTCCTCAAATTTGCTTTTAAGTACAGTCTATATGTGCTGATTTATGGTTATTGTGCGTCGTGCATTTGTGTGTCTTTGTGGCCCAGAAGGTGGGTTGACCACAGTAACAAAGAGGAAGTTACTGTTAGAACCCAGGAGGCAGAGCTTCCTTCCTCAGGTGTAACAGCACAACTGTAAATACCTGCTGCTCAGAAAAAAAGCTTTGGTTGTGAAACCCTTTTCTTTTGATCATTTAACATGCAGCCAGTGGTGGATGCAGTAATCTTAGTCTGTCGCAAAATACCAGTACAAGGTAAAAAATGGTCTTGAGTTCAAAATTCCACTTATTATCAGCAAAATGTGTTAAGAATTTCAAAAATGAAACTATTTGATTTACAGAGATTTATAAACTGAAACTGCAGCTCCCCCTGAAAACGGAGGTTTCACTCTCACTTCTCTCATGGTGTCATTTACAGTCAGAGCAACCAACCGCTGTCAGCTCAGAACCAAACTACAGAAGGACACAGTCAATCACTTCATGGTGAACATAAGCACAGATTTAACTGGGGGCTCATTCGTACAGGAGTTGGCAGAGACCAAAAACAGAGCAAAAAGAAGAATGAAAGTTGGGAATCGTTTATCTTATCGGCTTCACAAATGTTAAGGGCCCATATGTGCAGCAGGTCTGTACTTGCTGCTTGCTTAATTACTGCGTGTCATTTTTTTGAGCGAAAGCTGCAGCATCACCACAAGCCGAGCAAACAGCCCGTTCCAACAGGTTTAGATTGTGCACTGCTGTGATGTGTCAGTGTTCATAACTTGTTTCTGCTGCCTCAAAATAGCCCCACAAATCGTATATTGATATGTCTTTAAAGATTACATGAGATAAAGGCATAAAAGCTTCTACAGAGAACCCCAATATTATTATAATCAAGTTCATCACAACTACAGTGTCTTAGAGAAGTTGCATATCTGGCAGTCCCAGCCTCTTGAACGCCCCTCTGTGGTCTGGGGGGCTGCGAGGGGCCCAGAGGAAGCCTGTTACCTCCACACAAAGGCAGATTGTGTGTGTGACCCCAGCGACCTAACCACTCAACATCACTGAAGCTTTATCTTTGACACAGCATCTGTTTATCGGAGTGGCAGGAATGAACAAGTTAAGTGGCTTTGAATTCTGCTAGTCGAGTCAAACAAGAAAAAAGCCAACTGCTCTCATCGGTGAAACCTTAACACGATCGATTATCTGATCTCGCCAGTCGAAAACAGCTGATTTGCGTGCAGCTAATGCCCCTAATCACACACTTGCTCACACAAGCTTGAGATCCGACAGTGCCACCTGTGTTTGTGGCCTCGATCATGCCAATACTACTTGGCCTCGACAGCTGTAAGGGGCTCACCGTGGAGATACACAAACACTCCCTACTCTCCCTGAACGCTCTACAGCTCTTATGCTACCTTCATGATTGGCTGTGACATGCTTATAGCGGCCCCCTGCAGCCGCACTGACATCCACTTTGCCTTGGCTGTGTGATACATGATTGCACCTGTCAGGTTCTGTCCTCTAAGACTTATCCTCTAAATACTCCCACTGACCTTTGCCTCTGTTTTCTTCCCCCTTATAAGACGTTTTTTCCCGGTTTTTACGACCACTTGTTGCAACGGACTTCTCTGCCAAAACAACACGGCACTCCAAGACATTAAGTGGTCCAGCTAACGTCTTTTTAGCCCCTCAATATCTCATATGTTGATATGAACTGATTGAAATTGAACTGATGCACAGTGCTTTAGTCCTTAATCTGCCATTTAAAATACTTGAATGGTACTCAGCGGAGTGCGTACCCCTGCCAAGGCCCAACAGACCTCTGCACCAAATTGCACAAACTCATACATATCAGTCTACTCCATGAAATATTAAAATGTTAAAAAACTTCAACAAACTGTTTCCTTCCACCAAGTTACGGGGTCAGTTTTAAATCAAACTTACAAATACAGACAAAAACATATCCTCCTTGGTGGAGGTAATTAAAGGTGCAGTTATTTTATTTTAATTAGTGTGTAATTACAACCCTGAAAATGTTTTTGTTATTTAAGAATGACCCTTAATACCTACTTGGGAAATTATCCTCAAACTCTTTAGAAATAAAACACTGGCTCTAAAGAGGTTACCTGAAGACCGTAGGTTCTACTTCATGCTTGAAAAGTGATGGTGATTTATTCAGTTGGCTGCAATATTCAACTTCACCACTACATGTCACTATATCCTTCACATTGAACCTTAAACTCTTGACTTTTAGAAGTAAAATCTGGATTTAAGTGAACTGCTTAAATATATTGATAAGCAACTGTTTCCTATCAAATTCACAGTCAAAAGTTTAAAACATTGTTGTGATTGCAGTTTCTCTCTGTTGATTCTAAGTGGCAAAGAAAACATCTGTTGTTGCAGATTTAAAAACAGGTAGAAATTGTTTAGTATCTATAGTTTGTGTAATTCTGAATTATTTTTTAAATGCACAGCGCTGCATTACTGGTGGCATTTGGGGCTGGACTTTTCAAAATATACATACAAATCCATAAGGTTGTGTATAGATTGAGATATAAATATAAATATAAATACAAGGCTGGTTGGAGTTTAAGATCCAAGCGTTTAAAGGTTTATTATAACATATTATTGCGATGATCGTATTTTCACATCACTACCATACATAAGGGTCAAAGATTAAAATTATCTTCCAGGTTCAGCTTTAAGTAAAGTGACCACCTGCTCCACCTCAACTCTGGATAACAGATCAACTCCCTTAAATCATCCCACCAGAAGCCCTGCATCAGTCCAAGCTTTGTGCTTCATTCCTCATCATGACCAACACCTCCAGGGAGAAGTCTCCTTCTGTCCAAAGCACCACATTCAAACGACTGCTCTACTCCTTTTCCTTTGTTTCTCTAGAGGTCTGACGTGTAGCTGGACTGTGTTGGCATAAGCTGAGCCAGGTCAGACATGTTTTCAGAGCACAACACTCTGAGTTGGGGCCCCTGCCGTGTCAGTGCAGCAGCTGCACCTAAAATAATGAGGGGCCTGCACTTTCTCACATTGTCAGTCGGACCACGACCTCATACACGTTTGTGGGAATTGACTCCAAATAAAATACATTTGCCCATGTTAATAAAGGGATATGACGCCCAGTGCAGTGGTTAATGTCTTTGGTGCAGAGAATCAATACAGATAGGAAAGAGTCAAATTGATTGGTGACTGGTCTTTTCATTGGATTTTCTGACGATAGAAATAATATAGAACATTACCAGCCTTATCCTTTAAAGGTGTAGAAAAAAAAAAACCCTCTATGTTCTTGCATATCCTTAGACCATCAAATTATCTCATTTTTTGTACACAGAACAAAAATGTCTAATATCTTTACTTTTCTTTCGACTCTTCCCTCTCTGCACATCACAAGATTCCTCTTCGTCCACGTTTCGTGTTACACGATTAATGTAACTGTGTTTCTGATTTAATTCCCATCACAAGGCCGATGCAAGCGATACATTTTTTAACAAGGCCAAAATAAAACCAGCGAGTAAATCATGTCTTCAAACTTCCAAACAAGATCAAATGGCATACGCAACTGAGAGCGCTGTAATACTTTGAGTTGGAGGATATATGTTAATCATTCATAGAAATGGCTAAACTGTGTCTGTCTTAATCCAATCACTGAACCCTGAGAACTTGCAATCCTAGACTAATACCCGTGTATTATTTAGAGAGAGGGGCTGCTAGATCGACTGAATATTAGATACATTCATTACATGCAAGCAAATGCATCCACTTAATCCTATTTTTCCACTTGAACAAATGTTTTCTTGTCGTATATTAGACTTTGTTAGAGCCGATTCTTCAAGCTTTCAACTAATGGAATTTATGGTGGGGTTTGTTTCTCCTTTTGTAAGCGAAGCATTGTTACGATTAAGACTCCTGAATTCCTTTCTCCGACCTGTTAACCCAACAAATCGTTTAGATTGGTCCAAGCTATCAAATTATTGTTTAGGTGTTTTAACTTAAACAAAACACGCACATATATTTTAACCCTTTTTCCACCATCACTTGGACGTCAGCCTCTTGATTAAAAGTGACAATCCAACGTCTTCCTTTCTTTCTCTCTAATTTGAAGACTCTGTCCTTTGGGAGGATGGGCGGCTTTGAGATGTGGCCGGACAAACAAAGCCCACCCTGACCCTGGTGACCCCGCTGCCGGCGACCACTCTACTCTTTTGCCCTCAGCTGGCGTCACAAATGCCTGAAGATTCCCCTCATAATGTCATCATAAAGGGTATTAAAGTAATATTTCACAATGCGAGAACATTTTCACATCAAGGGTTGCACGCCCCTGCATCAGTCCATAAATACTGGACATGTGACATGGACATCAGCGCCGCGGAGGACAGCGAGCCGTCAGCGGTCAGCCATTGTAGTCCCATCTCTACATTGATTCCACAGCTGAGTTTGGACATAAATTCATACGCACACATTAACCCCTGGACCCCTTCACTTACCTATTTCAGCACATGTATGACATACTGTAGAAAGACCTGAATCATGTTAGTCATTCAAACCAATTTCCAAAGCACACACAGTGTCACTTTGACCCTGGATGGTTATACAACAAAACTTGACTTATGTTTCATATTTTATTATATTACGTGCCAACTTTGTCATTGCTTTAAATTGCAATATTTACAAGAGACTGTAACGTCTCACCTGACCCGTCACTAACCCAGCTGTGAGGATTGCTTTTCTCACTCTTTTCTCTCGTAGCCATAGAGACATTCTCAGTAATCACGTGTTTAACACATATGTGCTCATGCAAATTCATATTGTAAACCATACCTGCCTTTTTTTCACTTACAGCTAATAATAACTCTTTGGTTGCCAGGATTCAATCCTCCAGCACGAATCCTGTGACTTCAGAAGACACCTCCAACAGACTGTGTGGCTCATAGCTGATCATTTATCAACCTTCATAGAGCCAGAATCATTGCTTACATAGACTTTGATATCAACCCTTTTGTATTAAGGCTATTAAGCTTGTGTCAGCGTTGACAAATGTTAATCCTAATACCACAGTAATATCCAATAATGTAATGCTTTGGGACAAGATTTAGGATAAAAACATGGTGTAGATGACGCCGGTTTAAGTTGGAATTGAATGTCAGGGATTAAGGACACTTGGATGACAACACAGGAGCAGAATGGAATCATTTTATTTTATTTTATCTAGTTTTTTTAATGTTTGAAGCCGTGGTAGCCACTTCAATTGTATTGGATTTGGCTACAACGCTGTTTACCCCTGAAACTCCATCGGCATAGTGGTGAGGAGATAATGAAGATAATCTCTTTTAGTGTCACTGTGACTCGACTCATACAATGAATGTTTTGTCTGCCTGCAAATGCAATAAAGATGTTATCCCCACTCGACAAACACTGAGGTGATACATTGACGGCTAAATGACAAGACAAGTTGCTGTAGATAAACTGTATTTGAACGACTGAGATTCAGTTATTATCATGATTGATAGATAGATAGATTACTTTATTCATCCCCAAAGGGAAATTAAGTCGTCATAGCAGCCAGTATATTTGAATACAATAAAATACAATACAATAGAATAAAATAAAAAATATTGAGGTACAAAGAATAAAAACAGAAACACAGATAAATAGGTAGATAAGGTGCAGTGGCAAGATGATGGTAATAGTACTGATGATATGATGGTAATGTTATTGTTAGACAGTATATAAAAATAGTACAGTATATATAGTATATAATATAACATAATATATATTTATATATGATAGTAATTATACCAATATAATAGCAGTATATAGTAATAATGGCAGCAACAGTATATATAATAATAATAGTAAATATAATAATACTAACATGTACACATGTATAAATATGTGTATATAGACTTATATATACAAAGAATATACAGAGAGTATGATATAATATATGATATATAGTAGAGGTATAAATATAAGTATTTGACTATACAATAGATAATATAATATACTATGAGTGTAAGAATATGTAGACAGAGCGTGCAAAAGACAATATTATTGTATAAAATGATATATAATATCAATATGGTTTATATTAACACGTATCACATATGATGTGAAGTAAGTGTATAAGGAGCGGAGTGTTGTACAGGGTACACAGTGCGAGGAGACAGGTATATTTAGTGCAGTTCTGTGATGGTGGCTCTGACAGAGGTAGATGAGTTGTACAGTCTTATTGCGGTTGGGAGGAATTGTTGTTGTGACGTGTTTCTTGGGATTTACACAGGCCTGTTATTTCGGCATTAAATATGTTGATTTAAACTGGGAAAAGATTCAGCTTTTATCAGGGAACAATTATCGTAGGGTGGAGGTTATGCTCTTCCCCAGGTTAGACGGTAATGGTTTCCCCCAGCGTTCTCAGGATTTAACGAGATGGCGAGAGCACAGGCGAGATGTCAGCGGAGCTCGTGAAGCTCTCAGACGTTTCCTCTGTCGGTTTATGTGTCAATCTAAGATTTAACGTGAGAAAGTCGTCTCTCTGGCGGGTTGTTTGGTGACTGGATACTGGCAGCTGCCGAGCCGCCATGACACAGGGAGAAACTCTGGAGGAAACAGGCCTGAAACCTGCAGGGAACAGCCGCCATTTTGAAACGTGAAGGCTGAATTTGAGCACTTTAATGTTTAAATCCACAAAAATGAAGCAGAAACTCATCGGGTGTCATCATAACTTAAACTTAATTTACCTGTCGAATGCTTACTGACAAATTAACTCTCGATATCCACCTTCCAATCAATCAATAGCCGATATTAAATATGAGATATTCATTTTGAGTTATCGCCTTGATCAATATTTGCTGATTTCACTTCAGGGGTCAATTAGTGCAGATTTGTATGTGGGCTAACCTAATGCTATGCTAGCAGCTGTGCTAACGGAAGTACGGTCACACATGGGGACTAGCTACCTAAGGGGTGCTAGCCTGGTAACAACAACCCGGACTTATTCTAGACGGGATCGTCGCGGCTTTATCTCGGTAAGTGAACCCGTGACTAACCCGGGTTAGTGGTGCACCAGCAGGCCACTCGCACTTGTTGCTACATTAGCTACATAGCGAAATTAGCTTCACTTTTAATTGGTTGTGAGGGGACACGGCTAGCAGCTAGCATCTCGCACACTTGTTACTTTTCGTGAGTGAGTGTCGCCGCCATGTTTGTTTGGCCCGTAGAACATATATTGCGATTATGCTAATGACACATCCATTAAAAACTAGCAAACAAGCTAGGGTCGTGCTAGCTTCGTGGATCAGTCTATTGTGAGAGGGACATTGTTTCGTGTTCAGACACAAACAGAGGACATAACGTTATAGATAAAAGTGAGTAGGGGCTTTTATTACGCTAAACATCGCGATTCGCCATTTTGTTGTTTACATGTGCTAGCCGTAGCGAGCTGATTATACACGGTCCATTAAGCTAGCAGTGCTGCTACTGGACAGCCTCCCCGCACCGGGCGTCCAATGGACCGTCCCCGTTGAGGTCGACGTCACATGGGCCGGGCTGCAGCGGGGGGATGTGGGGGTCGAGGGTGGGGGAGGGAGCTGGTCTGTGAACGCGAGGGGAAGGACGGAGGTAAGTCTCCCACGATGGATCCTCGTAGAAAAACCAGTCAGTGTGTAAACTTTCCTCCTGTAGAACCGCTCTTTCCGGAAGGTGGTGGTGGTGGTGGTGGTGGTGGTTGTGTTGTACTGTTTATTGTCTGGGTGGTTGTGTTGTGTTTCTCCCGGTTTCCCTGCAGCAGCACAACACAAAGACCGGCTCACACACGGACCCACCGACTGGATCGTGGACCCAGCAGGGGGGGGGGGGGTGTTGTTATTGATTCCTTATAGACATAGTCTCACGTTGCCTCTTTGCAGTAATAACGCTGTTATTACACGTGTGTGTTGCTTCCAGACGTGTTAACAGAGCCGATACAAAGCCTCCTCCAGGAAGAACCAGGTTGTGTTGTGTTGTGTTGAAGGCTGACTTACAGATGTGTGTTTGCCGGGTTTGTGTTCACGTTACGTAAAGCGACACGGTGCAGTGTGTTGCAAAGCCCGAGTTTCGTTGTCAGTGAAAGTTGTGCAATGGGGACGTTCGCGGCAAAAAAGGGAAAATGGAACAACGCGAGATTTCACTGACTCTTCCTATACATTGAGGGAGGAAGAGAAGGGGGGGGGCTTGTGTGTCCAGCAGCTAGCTCGGTGTCCTTGTGCACAACATGCACGCAACCAGCACACGCCAACACAAACTCATGCAAAAGCGAGAAGCGTGTTGACAGCAAGCATTCAGCCTTTAGTCCTCCACCGTCAGGCACACAATGGAGGATTAGGAAGCCCACCCATTGGCCCTGTCTCACCCACCACCCCCCACTCTGAGAAGTCAGCTTTGGGATAGAGGGGGAGGGCACACACCAGCCTGAATACAGACAGATGTGCCTTTTAGAAGGAGTAACAATGTGATGGTACTTGAAAGGGAAGAGATAGTTTTAAAGCTCTAGATGGTGGCTTGTACTGTGTGTAAGGTCCAATGAAGCTGTGCTACAAATTAATTAAGATTAAGATACATTTATTTGTCCCAAACACATGCACAGACATGCAAGGAGGGAAATTTAACCTCTGCTTTTAAACCCATCCGGAGCAGGACACACAGCAATGGGCAGCCATGTGCGGCGCCCGGGGAGCAGATGTTGGGGGAGTAAGGTGCCTTGCTCAGGGACACTAGACAGGGTAGGGAGAATCCTCTTGGATTTTTGGACAGATCAATCCAGGTTCGTCTTTTTGTTGTTTCTCCGTGGAGTCGAAACAGAGACTTTTTCTGCCCATAGTCCAAGTTTCTGCCACTAGTCCACTGCCTCTCCCTATGCATTTGATTATCCGAGTGCTAAAAACAGGTGAACTGGTCTCGGTTGAGAAACATTGACATGTTAAGACAGATCAGAAAAGCAAGAACGTGCTGTTGCTCTTCTTCGATGACAGTGTGAGAGTTGCACTGAGCTGAGTTTTCAGCATTTGGATTTACCTGGATGACCCAGAATCTCCAACGACAATTGTTAAAGCGTGATCGTTTATCCTTTCAGAGAACATGAGCCGAACTCGGTTTGCTCAATCAAAGTATTTATTTAGGACGCAATGAACAGGTTACAGCAAAGCAATGGGCCTCCAGTACATTAGTCGTATTAGAGCGCCACGAACATCCGGCGCCTGTCTATTTTATAGCATTAGATCTTCGTTCCTCCTCCTCGGAAGTGCGCAGGCGTAATCCATCCTCCCTGGCTATTGGGAATACGGAAGTGAACAGGAAGAAACTCCCAATGACGCTATAGTTGCTCGGCAACCTGTTTACTTCATTAAAGGCCTTCACCCAGCAGATGCCATGACGGGCAAAAGGTGTTTACAGTTGGAGAAAAGATTATTATGTTTTCTGCTTCATCAAAACAATCCTGACTGTAAACATTCGCAACAACTGAACCCAAACAGTGTCATGCTGACTTTGCCCCAGAAGGAACAGCTCCATGCACTCTGTCTGATGTTGAATACAGCTAAGGAAAATTATGCTTTAATACAGAACGAGTGAAACATTCATTCTTAATTGGTAGATTAAACCCTAGGAAGGAAAAGGTTATTATTAAATCATTTGTACCAAGGCCTTATATCTAGCTAAAACTGTCTCTAGCTTTTATGTTAATAGTACAAACATAATTTGAAATGCTTCTATCTTTATTTGGTTGGAGTTCAATCAGACACAGACTATAGTTAAAAATTTGAAATCCCAACACAATACATTACAAACAAGAACACTGGCTGTGAATAAACAATTGGATTAACAACATGTTTATGATGAGGTAATCTGAATTCATTAAAATGTGATTATTGTTGTTGTCTTTTCTCAGAGAGCTGCAAGATGGCAACAAACCTGGTTTTGACTCCGGACTTCGGCCCTGATAAAATCAGCCGCTTTAAGTTGGTGTCCTGGTTCAACCGCCTGCTCAAGACGAACTTCAATGATGTGCGAGAGATGGGTTCAGGTGATGACTCAGAATGAGCTGACCTACTGCAATTCATTTAATCATGCCAAGCCGTTACAAACTAGGAGAACATTGGTTTTTGGACCTGGTCTTTTTTCTGGGAAGTTATGATACCAGAGCTGTTAAAATCCGGTGCCGTGTTGTGTGCCATGCCTCTGTTTGAACGGTCGTAATGTGTTTGTACGTTTCTACAGGAGCGTGTCAGTGTCAGATGATGGACTGGGTTATTCGTGGCTCTGTTGACATGACCAAGGTGAAGTTTGATGCAAAGGGTGAGGATGAATATAAGCACAACTTCACTCTGCTCCAGGAGGCCTTCAGCAAGAGGGGTATCAGCAAGGTAAGCACATTACCTCTAGTTGAGTAGCGTTACAGTTTCTTTTATTTTTTTATTCAACTTGTTTTGTAATGTTTGTAAACAGAGAAATTAGTTGTTCCATTATTAAACCAACTCAGTGTAACTCAGGAAAATTTCAAACTTGTCAAGTAGGAAAATCAACGCTGAGTAATGACAAGTTATCACAGGAAAATTAGAATTTGAATTTCTGACTTCAGATTCTTCCTTTGCTGTGAAGACAATGACTTGTAGTTATATTATAATATATTATATCCAAGTTTTCTAAATGTTAACATTTCTTCTTCGTCTTGTCTTGTCTTGTCTTGTTTTAGAACATTCCAGTTGAGAGTCTCGGAAAAGGGGATCATAAAAGCAACATTAAGATCTTGAAGTGGTTCAAAGCTTTTTACATAGCAAATGTAAAGGACTGTAAAGGATACGACCCTGTGCAAGCCCGGGACGGCCAGGACATCAGCCCAGTTGTTGCACCTCCACCCTCGGGTAAATAAAACTTTTCATTTTCTTTCACTGCGTCAATGACATATGGTTAAGATTTGATGCAGCATTTACAGTGCTTGTGCAGTAATTATGTTTTCTCCTACTTTGTCAGCAGGTGTTGAATTGGAATCAGACAAAGAAGAGAAAGGCATTAAAAGATACCCATACACAGAAAAGTGGAAGAATATGTTTGACTGGGCTGAAAAGAGCACTCTTGGAGAGCAATACACATACTGCATCACTTGTGCTAAAAACCTCAAAACCTTTGCTAAAGGCCATGTTGAACTTCAGCGTCACATGGACACTAACATTCACTACAAACGGGGAAGAGTTTCCAAGGGTCCCTGCCTGCAACGCCAACACTCTGAGCCGCCGCTGCCCTGCACTGATGCAGCGATCCGCTTTATTCAGAGACACTGTTATAATGGCTCTGCCAAAGGGGAACAGGTGTCTATACGCTTTGCACGCCGCAAGCTGGGGCGTCAGTACCCCAAAGATATTACATCTGTTTGCCAGCACACTCCTTACTGTGTGTACATTTCCGGAGGGGAAACCGTAGGAAAGGATGAGGCTGTCTCGGTGGTCCTCGTTGGATTCTTTGACGTAGAAGCCTCCAGGCACTGCATCCGGTTTCTGGATGCTCTTGAGTCAGAGAACTATGCAGAAGATCAAACAGCCGTATTAGTGGGGGAGACCTTAAAGAAATTCGGGTTACCAGCAGATAACCTTGTCGCTGTCTACCTCGATGGTTATGGTGCGGCCTCAGAGCAGATCTGCTCACAGCTGAAGGAACTCAACCCGAACATAGCAGTCTTTGGAGGGCTGTACACCATCAGTGATGCTGCTTGCCAGGCTGGAGTTAAGCAGCTCTCCAATCAGGCTCAGGAGCTGACAGTGGACATGTATGCCCACTACTCCTCCTCTTTTGAGAAGAATGATAACCTCAAGGCTCTCTTTGGCTCTATCACTGTGGACAGTCCATCTTATTTCAACGCCCGCTGCCTTAACTTTTGCCTTTTAGTCACAAAAATGTTGGAAATATGGACAGATCTTGTATCGTACTTTGGCTCTTGCGACGCGAATGATGACAAAGCCAAGTTAATCTGCTCCCGGCTGCAGGATCCCAAAGTTAGGGCAACGTTTACATTTCTGGAGCGGGCCTTAAAGCCGCTGCACAATTTCCAAATGCATCTGCAGACGCCGGAAGGAGCGGCTCAAGCTGATTTGCAGCTCATTCTAGAAGAAGCCAGTAACCTGCTGAGCACCTACACCTGTTACTTCCTTCGTCCTCAAGCTGCTGCTCGCTTCCTCGAGGAACATGATACCCAAATCCTCAAGGACAAGTCATCCCACCTGTCAAGCCCCGAACTGGGTGGGAAAGCCGTTGAAGATATCCTAAATGAGTCTTCAGAGGCACTGCCACCGTTTAGAGAGGAGGTGTTGTCTTTCTACATCGCACTGACAAGTTGCATTGCAGAGAAACTGCCTCTAAAGGATGGGTTGCTAAGGAGCATAGCTCAGCTGTTGAATCCCCAGAGCAGGCAGAAAGTGACACAGACAGCAGTTGGGGAGCTTGGGACCAAGCTGGGACTCTGCAGCTCCCCCGAGGAGGTCAACCAGCTCACGAGTGAATTCCTTCAGTATCAGCTGGCCGAGGAGGGAGAGGAGAATCACTCAGCAGAGGTTTCACGGGAGAAACACTGGGCCAGCGTACTGAGGGACAGCAAGCAGACAGTGTTCAGGAGGCTTGTTCTGACCCTATTGGCCCTTCCCTGTCCACCACTGGATGCTCAGCACGTTTTTAATCAGGTAAGTTAATGCTAGAGCTGCAGCCTCATCTTTTGGGTGTGTTAAGTTTTTGCTTGTTTAATTAATTGTGTGCCTTTGCTCTATTTCCTGTCGCAGGCCTTCGAGAATGGAGACGCTGCTCATCTCTCCGACAGCGAAGCAGAACGCGAGTCTGAGTACAAATACAGTAAAGGTACATTTTTACCTTGATCAAATAATCTGATAAATAAACCACCTTGAATTAGATGTTGACAATGATTTATATGATGTACACAGAAATAAGGAAAAGAAGTGTATAAGAAGCCACGGCATTTGATAATTTTGTGTTTTTTACTCATTTATTTTATTTTCTAGAAGTGAATGGCCATAGTATCGGAGTGAAGCAGTGTGAAGTCAGGCTTACAAAGATAAACAGTAAGAA
This sequence comes from Limanda limanda, assembly GCF_963576545.1. Taxonomy (NCBI): domain Eukaryota; kingdom Metazoa; phylum Chordata; class Actinopteri; order Pleuronectiformes; family Pleuronectidae; genus Limanda; species Limanda limanda. The sequence continues at coordinate 5,758,683 of NC_083642.1, read as the reverse complement.
TAATATTGAAAATCTTGTTTTGTGTCCTGGTTGCTTTGTCTTGATGTTTAGTTATAACCTGTCAGAACAAAATAATAATCTTTCTAAAGCAGAGTTTTCTCTGCTTCCTTCCAAAGAGCTAAAGAAAAAATGTGAGGATTCATCTGGAGAGAATGGCATCTTTAAAGAGGTAGGAGGTTATTTTCTCTGCTTTTTTCTTTATTTTTTCTTTTTTAATTTGCATTTCAGTCTAATACATGTACATGGCAAAGAAGCAACTTGGTTTGATAAGCTAAACTTGTCAATAAGAACATTTGGATTCATTTAAAAAGTCATTGCTTTTGTAAAATGAATTCTCCACTTTTCAGTCCCGCTCATCAACTGTCAGTTTTTTTGTTGCCCTTGTTTATTCATTCTTTCCCTGGTATGATAAAGATGAAGGTGTGTGTGTGTGAGTGTTTTGGGGTATATCTGCATGTGCATGAGATTTGAGTGTGTAATTAGAGTGTGTTGTCTCTCAGGAGGCCAGTAGGGGAAGTTTTGGCTGGGAGAGCAGCTTGCGCCAGAAGCCACAGGCCCGTGCAGTGTTTCAGGCTGGTGCTAGCACCCGGGCCAAACCCGTAGGTCTTGATAAGGACAGCAAAAATGGTCTGGAGTCCCAAGATGAGGTGGTAGGTATACTGAAGTATACTACCAGAGTACCTTTAAAAGGCCTCTTTACCCTCTGGAATGCTGATAGATTTGACAGAATAAGTATTCAGGGATTTACCCAACGTATGACCAACCTGCACGGAGAGCTTCAACAATTTTAGATAACAAATGCTACCAGACTGGACCTCTGGCATGAAACCACATTTAAGTTCCCTCAAAATTTGATGCGTTCTTTCCTGACTCATACCACATCCTTCCATCAAGTTTTGCATAAGCTGATTGCATAAAAATGCCACATACATTAATTATTCACTTTTATTGCTATGTAAAATAATTTGTATATGATCTTTTACTGCAAATCCACATGTGCAGCCTGTAAGTGTTTCTGAAGGAACCATCTGTTCCTCAGGATTCTACAGGTCTTGAAAAGCCTAACCCTAACATTAAATTAATTTCCCTCTAAAAGACTGTGGAAGAGATTAATAAATGATCAGAATTCAGTCCCACCTATAACACATCTTCATCTCACAATCATTGTTTGCTTTGTTCAGTTGGTGCCTAGTCACTACGAATAAAGCAGATTTGGACATTTGAACAAAGTAAATTTGGTAAACACCAATGAATGGCTCCCTTGCATCTTGGTTCTAACAAATTCACTCCTCCATGTCATCTGCAATTAAATATCAACAGCAATAGTGATGATCGTTTTTAATTCCTTTGTACCTTTGACACTTCTTTCTTCTAAATGTGGTTGACCTTTAGTCACAAGAGTCTTCACCATCAAGTAAATTTACACCAAGAAGCCGCAGGAAGCACGTCTACCAGGTAAGAACACTGTTGCAGGAAAAAGACTGCTCCAACATCACGTCAGATAAAATGTCTTTTACATATTTGATGGAAATGTGGTTTTGAATAATGTTTTTCCCTTGTGTATTTGACATCTGCAGGATGGGAAAGGGTTTCTGACAGGAGAGCTGGTGTGGGGGAAAGTGAAGGGGTTCTCCTGGTGGCCTGGGCTGGTAACATCCTGGAAAACCAAGTCCGCCCCCCCGGGCATGCGGCGGGTGGAGTGGTTTGGAGATGGGATGTTCTCAGAGGTGAGAAATACTGTCCATGTGTCGGACCTGCATAAACATGCGTGGAGTTGGATTCTTAAGTCATCATTGCTCTCTGTTGCAGATCTACACCGAGGGTCTACTGGCATTCAGTACTTTCACTAAGTGCTTCTGTAAAAACTCCTTCGACTGCTTGCCCCTCTACAAAGAAGCCATCTACCAAATCATAGAGGTAGGAGAGCAAAACATTTTGTCCCACATGCTGTTCGTCCGATTTGATTTTCTCCTCCTGAACATCTTCATTTGAAATGTATTCTTGCTTGCCAATTTAAATACTCCTCATGACATTGATTCTGTAGTTTGTTCTTCAAACGATTGATTCATCAACTCAGACAGTAGAAGTCAGTTCTCATCTATACACACATTATTAACCAGAGTGATTATTTCAACCATTTCCTTCATATTTGTGGGGGAAATGATTCCATCTGCAATTCTCTTTTCTCTCTACGGGGGATTTTTATCAGTCGACTTTGAGGAGGTTTTGACTCGGATGTTTGTTATAATGATGTACAGGAGTATCTGAACCTTTAAAAAGTGCTGTACAGGTTTGGGCTATTACTACATTGGCATCAACAGCTGTTACTTAGCAAATTAGCAAGATAATTAAACATTAACCTTCATTCCTTAACTCACATAGAGCTGTCTTCATAGTTTCTGTATTTTCCTACTATATCCACCATGTAGAGATAGGGCTGCTCTGAGGATGTATTACAGCCTCTGGTCTTGTAAATGCAACAATGGCTTAAGCTCTTCTGAAGTAATCACTTACACCACAAGAGAATATGTACACATCAAATATTAAATTCAATATCATCCCCCTCTTTCCCATTATTTCGTTCCAGAAATTAAATTCAACATATATAATACTTACTTTACTGGTCAAGTCAGCAGCCATTTGATTGTTTTATGCATTTAACTAGGATGAAATCATTGTGTCAGGCAGACCGCTCAGAATCGCATGACGAAACTGTTTCAGCAGCATTTCAGAGTTTGTTCACACCTGTACTCTGCAGTTGGCAGGTGAGCGATGTGGGAAATCCTTTGCTGCGGCTGAAGGAGTCAAAGAAAAAGAGTTGAAGTTGATGCTGGACTGGGCTTCTGAAGGATTTCTGCCTTCAGGACCAAACGGACTCCTACCTCCTGGTATGAACGCATTATAGGTTGTTGGTTGTTGGTTTAAACCAGTGTTGCTGTAAAAAAAAAAGCGGATTGAAACCTTCCTTCTTTTGTCTTTTTCTGATCTTTAAGATTCTGCTTCACATGCTGAGACTTCTGACTCGGCCCAGTCCGACTACCAGCCCCCGGCAAAAAGGAAATACGTGTATAAAAACAAGGCAACTGCAGTCGCCATCACCTATAGCAGAGGTACGTGTTATATGTGTCCACAATCATGACAACAGAATAATGGGCTGAAACATTTAGGGGAATCCAGGTGATTCGGATCTTCTCATGTTATTAGCATTATTATTTGATGCCTATGTGTGATGTTGTAATATTTCACTTCACAGAATCAATACCAGAGAAGCTCAAAGAAGAAGGAGTAACCATCGAAGGTACGTTTTGTGTGTGAGTGTTTGGAAGATGTTTGTGATTCTTTGATGCTAAGTTAAAACTCTCAATTCTAAAAGGCACTGGCTTGTTATTTCAGATCTGTGTTTGTCTTGTGGATCATCTGAAATTGAAGTTTCTCACCCACTGTTTGAAGGTGCTCTTTGTCAAAAATGCAAGGTAACCTAACAACCCCAACGCTCTACCTTTTTGTCTACTTCGGTGTGGTTTGCTTTGCTCCATTCCAACCCAGTTTGTAAATGTGTAACCTCCATCCAAAACCCGGCTGCCATTAACATCCCAAATGCTGCAACACAACATTGTTGCTGTTTGTAGATGAACTTCTCAGAGACGCTGTATCGCTACGATGAGGATGGCTACCAGTCGTACTGCACCGTGTGCTGTGCTGGGCTAGAGGTCATTCTGTGTGGGATTGCCAGCTGCTGCAGGTAAAGACAACTCTTGTCGCTGTTGTGGACAATTTTATTAGACGTTTACACAGAAGGGATCCATATGCTCCACAGTCTCTGGGCTAAATGTGTAAATATAGGAGGGGACTACTTTCTTATTCTCATTTGTATCTGTTTTTTGTGTCTCCCAGGTGTTTCTGTAAGGACTGTCTGGAAATCCTGGTGGGCCCGGGAACCTTTGACCAGCTGAAAGATGAGGATCCCTGGAGCTGCTACATGTGCAAGCCGTCGCAGTGCGCGGGGAACCTCCAACTCAGGCCAGACTGGAGCGTGAAGGTTCAAGACTTCTTTGCCAACAACAGCGCTATGGAGTTTGTATGTGCCACACACTCCTCCCAGTACAGTTTACAGTTGACTAACTCAGTTACAAAGCTTTACTACTAGTCGTCAGCTCTAAATATTCTAATTTTGAAAAAGACAAATAACTATAGGTGTGTGTAAGTGTTTCTAGCTGTGTTTGCTGTTTAATACCTAATTGGAGAAGTGGTGCTGAAAGTAATGTTTTCACTTTTTATCACAGGAGCCTCACAGATTGTATCCCTCCATCCTTGCCGACCAGCGCAGACCAATCAAGGTGCTCTCACTGTTTGACGGCATAGCAACAGGTTGGTTCATCATGTTGAACTTGAGTCATGTGAACTCTTCTCTTTTTATATTGGAATAAACAATCCAGTCTTTGTAGTGTTAAGTCTGAAGAGTACTGGGGCAGATGTTGGTTTTAACGTCTGCGGCGTCACGACAGGATACCTGGTGCTGAAAGACCTGGGCGTCAAGATGGATCGCTACGTTGCTGCTGAGATTTGTGAGGATTCCATCGCTGTGGGGATGATCAAGCATAAGGGAAAGATCGAATATGTCAATGACGTTCGCACCATCACAAGGAAACATGTGAGTACAAGCTCCAGTTATATCACTTGTGTAGTTTGTGTAATTAAAGTTCACACCAAGAGGTTTAAACATTATATAGAAATATGAACTGAGGTGGTTGTGTGTTGCAGCTGGCGGAGTGGGGTCCATTCGATCTTCTGATTGGAGGCAGTCCATGTAACGACCTGTCAATGGTCAACCCGCTTCGAAAAGGTTTGTTTGGTAAGAAGCTTCCACTCTTCTCACACCAAAAGAGTTCTACTAAGATACTGGTGGAAATAATGTCACTGTAGTTTTCAGCATCTACACACATGTAACTCTTCATCTCTACTCACACTCTCTGTTTATATCTGTTTGTCCTGCAGAGGGCACTGGGCGGCTCTTCTTTGAGTTTTACCGCATTCTGGCCATGTTGAAGCCGAAAGAAGGAGACGACCGTCCGTTCTTCTGGTTGTTTGAGAACGTGGTTTTCATGAGTGCCCACGACAAAGCAGACATTTGCAGATTCCTCGAGGTTTGCTCATATTTCATTGTTAGTGAAAGTATTGGTGCTACAATTCCGTTTTTACTGATCATTGTTTGCTTCCTTTTGTTTTTCCAGTGTAATCCTATTCTCGTCGATGCAGTGAAAGTCAGTCCCGCTCACAGAGCACGCTACTTCTGGGGGAACCTCCCTGGCATGAACAGGTACAGACTTATACGCAGTCATATTCCTTTTTCATGGGGGGGTCTAACTCTCCCTTAAAAAAAGGTGTTGGTTTCACATACCTGTTTGTATTTGTCTGCAGGCCTCTCGCAACATCACTAGACGACAAAGTGTCCCTCCAGGATTGTTTGGAACTCGGACGCACGGCAAAGGTAAGAGCATTAAGTTTGCTGCGTTGCTGACAGATGAGAACCTGAAGTGTCATAGCTCATAAGTCATGGCTGATAAGAAGCTCCATGAATCATGACGGGTTACTGTCAATTTAAGCAATACCTTCATCCCTCCATTAATTTTATGTCCTTCAGGTTTAGGTTGTGTTCATTTAAATAATGATAACATCAGATATTATTGTTGAATACCACTGGGAGGTAAATAAACAACTCAATAAGCCATTTTGTCCCGACTGGTTTTCCATTTTACTTTCATACTTTGGGTACTTTAAAGTTATTCTTCGATTCTAAATTAACTGGTCGTCTCTTCCCACAGTTTGACAAAGTTCGCACCATCACTACAAAGTCTAACTCCATAAGGCAGGGGAAGCATGGACCGCTTCCTGTCGACATGAATGGAAGAGAGGACTACCTGTGGTGCACTGAAATGGAACAGTACGTGTTGGTCAAATCAACATGCTCTTTTATATATATTGTTTCTCGATGATGCTTTTAGTTATGTTTCTACACGTAACATCAAACAATTTGATGTGTTGTCTCTTCTTCAGGATCTTTGGATTCCCCAAACATTACACGGATGTGAACAACATGGGCCGGGGACAGAGGCAGAGAGTCCTGGGTCGCTCCTGGAGTGTCCCCGTCATCCGCCACCTGTTCGCTCCACTGAAGGATTATTTTGAATGTGAATAACAACCTCTGAAGGGCATCTTCATGTCAGAGCAGCAGCGGTAAACCTTACTGCCTTATCCTGCCCCACCTTTCTGGGTTCACACTTTTCAAACTCTCCAATCGTATTCTGAAAGACCTAATTTAGTGTTTACTGTTTAGAATTTTAGAAATGTTAAACTCATAAACTCTTTTAATCCACCAGCAGCCTCTGACACTTCTCGGTTCAGGTTCACTTCGATAAATGACGGTGCTCTGATCAAACTGTACTGATGCTGAACACGGATCTGTATCATGAAGGGACATTAGACAGTTATCTGGTTCTCTTAGGGCTTAACGCCGGTCGACCATTACTAGAGGCTGGCTCACTTTAATCAGGGTAACTTAGAGTTTAATATAAAGTTTAGAACCTGCCATCAGCACAAACACTGAGCAATAACTTGATTCATCATTTCTAAACATCCGGATCTCAACACTGACGAAGTTTATCATGACGTACCCATCCATCACTAAATGACAGACATGGTTAGAAATGAGCTGCTGATTAGTTCGGAGGATTTTGCACATGAGCCAGATGTTTCCCTCTGGTGTTTGGAGAAACAGAATTAGAGCTCAAACAGAGTGAACATTGGACTTCAGGTCACCAGAATGTGCCAGAACATCAGAATTTCAAACTGCAGAATAGTTTGATAAAAACTCATTAACACTTAACTTAAAAATATGGCCATACTTTTAATTTTTGGGTATTACTTTTAAAGCAATAACCAGCATCATGACACTGTTTACTCAGGATCATTTTAGACTCTTTAAAACCAGGTAACTGCTGATCTCACTTCATGATACAGGTCTCAGGTCTCTACCTCAACACAGACTTACTGCAGTTACACTTTTTATCTTTAATAATTTATGAACAACAATGTTAACTTGGTTTTCTTTCTGTGTGTATTTGTATTTTGTTTTATCGTGTAATCTTACCAGAGATTTTAGATCTAATCCGGAAAAGTTTTTATACATTTTTAACCAAATTACATTAATCCTGCTACGGAGCACCAGTGACCTTGTGCTAACATTTAGATTTGTATCTATTTTAAGGACTGTTATTTATACTTGATCAAAAATATTTTGTGGCTAATCATTGGAAAAAACTGACTATTACCGTAACTATATTTCAACTGTTGTGTCCTAATACCACGGAGGACTCACTCACTCACTCATCATGTTAAATATCTTCTTATGAGGATACTTGTACTTTAAAGGACCACAACAGTGGTTTTGCAGGTTTGATCCCTTTTAATAACCAAATGTCTACAAAAGCTTGAAAGAGTAAATCTTCCTCAGGATCAAACACAAAGGCGAAGTTCAAGTAGTTAAAATATACATGTACGACACCTGGGAAATTGTTCGTTTTATTTTTTTTCTATCAATGTAAATACCAGGGGTCTCATTCATAAGAGTGCGTAGGATTCATACTAAAAGTGTACATACGTATAAATGAGACCCCAGGGCTGCAACTACGATTATTTCCATAATCACCACAACCTTTGATAATTTTTTCAATTAATAATTTTGTCTTAAATGCCAGAAAACTGTCTTTAAATCTTAAGTTTAAGTCTTGTTATCGAATTACCTGTTGCATCGAGCAAATCACATACACTAACCCAAAAGAAGACGTCACCTTGGACCCTTCAAAGTTGTGAATTGGCATTTTTTTTGTATAATTCATATTTAAAAAATAGATTAAACAATAAGAGTTAGGTGCAGCCCTTTCATAACGTGAAAGAGAGAAGATGTGGTTTGTTAACTGTACTGTCAACAGTAATGTTTACTGACGATCTCAGTCGAACATTAATATGCACCAGTGTAATATCTTTATTTTTGTTTACTGTGACTGCCTAGTTTTTAATTCTCATACAACATTGTCATGTGACCTTGAAGTAGGATTCTACTCACACCCGTGTTTCCTTCGTTCAGATGAGGGATTTTTTAACTTTTCTGAAAGTTACGTTTGTGGTGCTGCCTCACGTGTGAATCACTGTTGGTTTTCCTGTGGTTGACCATTTATTACTTTTAACTGTGTAACGTACTCATCTGTGAATGCTGGACAGACCTGCAGTAGGAACAGACTGTTTCAGACAAGGTCGACACTTTTACCTCATCGATCTCTGGTTCATCCGGTTTCCTGACGGTGCTACGCTAACGGTGCTATGCTAACGGTGCTAACCCTGCATGTACAGTTGGTCTTATTACCTGTGCCCTGATTGGCTCCTTATAAAAGTGAATGTTTCGGTTAGGTTTTTGGTTTGGTGTGTGCTGGTTCTTCAATTGTGTGTAAGTGACGTACTGAATAAATGTATGTGGGATTTTTACTCGGGACATCACTGAACAAGTGGGCCTTGTTTTTTATGGCCAGACATGTTGTTTTTTGTTTGTTTTTTTTCTATTATTTTAATTAGATTCTGACTAATTTTGTCCAAAAAATACAATTTCATGGACCAAAACACATATATTTATATATTTGATTAGATTACTTTTGACAAATAGAAAGATTTGGCCTTTGCTAATTATGGAAATCATGCTGAAAAGCCACTGGAGCTCATTGTCGTAACATCAGCTGATTGAACTAAATCTATGCTGTTGTATAAATCCAGTGATTAGGAACATGTCCAGTTGTTTAATGTGGAAATAACAAGTTTCTCCACCAGAGCTCCAAAGTGTTAAAAGCTCCGCTGCAGTAAAACATTTGGGACGTGCAGAGTTTTATTTTATCGAGCTCATCAGCTTCCTGGGAGTCTGCGTCCCGTCACGGCTGTTAAACATGGACGAGACTGTTTTACTTCATTGGTTTTAATCCTCACAATATCATCAGTACTGTTTTCATTTGAGTTCTTGGTTCATAAATAAAAAAGATTAAACTAAAACATCAAACAGTTGCTACGGTCTGTTAATCAAATGTTCTGGTGTCCAGTTTGTTTCCTCGTGGATCTTGAAGTTTAGCTGTTTCCACACAGTGTCACTATAACACTGCAGGATGCTCTGGAATGCAGTGGTTTTCTTTAGATTTCCAGGAAATGTGGGTCCCACCAGTAGAGCATGCACACTTTATATCAGTCTATGGTCCCACTTCGGTAGCTTCAGACCTTGTGTGACCATTCATTGTTGAAGGTGACAGCTCACAGGATAAAATAAAGAAAAAAGTAAGGCCAATAACTCTACGCAGTAGAGAAACACAAAGAAGAAATAATGTCTGAATAAATCAAGAAGTGACGATTTATCAGATTCAGATTATCAATCCGAAACAAAACAGTAGATGACCACTGACAGTGTTGGGTCATGGCGGACGTTCGGTCTGGGAGTCTTATGTACAAGGGGTTGGGGGGGTACATATCTATGTTCAGGGGCCCATTGACTCGTGGTCAGCCTCTACCTTGACTCAGAAATGGTAGAACATTGATGGATACCATTTTCATTTAACTGGTTAATCTAAGTTATTGAAAACTCCTTGAGTCACTGAACGTCTCCTATGTCCCAACAGCTCAAAGTTATCACAAATGTTAAAAACTACAGCCATGTTTCATGTTTAAGGCCTGAAAACATGTTAGCATTTCATGTAGCTTAAAGTTTTTGTTAGAAAATATTCTTGAATGCACAGTTCTGTAAAGAGGTGAAGGTCATTTGGAGGATGACGCTGAAGTTTCCCAGGGTTTCAGTCTCCTCTCCATCTGAGAAGGAGTTGCACTCTGGTTGCACGGTTTGATGTCCAGTTGTTTTGCTCCTGGCACCTCCTTCCCCTCCTGAACCAGTCGCATCACCTCAGCAAAGGAGAGCTGGCTCACCTCCGACTCTGCGGCCGTTTGAACGATCTGGATGTTACTGAGATCAGAGTCTGAAACTGAAGGCGTCTCCTGCTCCGTCTGTGTCACAGGAGGAGAAGCAGAGCTCCACTGTTTGTAGCACGTTCGGTCGATGGGCTCAACAAACCTGGACACAACCGAGAGGAAGAGTTGGTGAGGTAAACACGTAGCAGATCCACAAACAGTAGAAAGAGAAAACATGAAAACATCCTACCAAAGGTGAAACAGCTTTTATATATATTCTGCTTTTAAACTTTTTGATTATATGTATAATACACGGAATACAAGTGTACGATATATTATAATATAATACATGTACAATCATATATATGTAAATTATAGTATAATTAATGAGTAATATAACCTGTACAATATAATACATTTATAATATAATACATGTACAATATAATAAACAGATGTATGATATAATACACACATAATATAAAACCTCTTTGTATAACACGCATATAAAATAATATATAATATACGTATAATATAATTCCTCTATGTATAACATAATATATTATCTCTATAAAAGTGTAATATAATAAAATACATGTCTAATACAATATATCTCTAATACATGTACAATATATTATATTAAATTTATAATATAATTCCTCTATGAATAATACACAATAAAATATCTATAATACATGTCTAATATAATATTATATACAGAGTTATGGGATATAATATCCCTATAATACATGTACAATATAATATAGTACATTTATAATATAATATAACTTATATGTATACTAGGTGTATAATATACTATAATATCTCTATAACACATGTACAGTGTAATATAATATAATACATGTCTAATATAACAGCAGCAGCAGCGACCTGTTGTAGAAGAAGAGTTTCATGTCTTGAAGTTGACTTTTCTCTCTCTTGTTCTTTGACTCGTGTAAAACTTTCAGTCCTTCCTGAAACTTCTGATCAGACTCGAAGTCGTAAGATTGAAACCTGAAGAAAACCGACTCCATGTCTGCTCCGCTTTGTTTACCCTCCGTCGAAGCTTCACTTCCGGGTTCTCAGCCTCTGTTTGGCATCAACAAATGTGTTTAAAGACGGAACAGCTGAGACTGAGAGAGGAGGGCTGAGGCTGCAGCGCCGCCGGTGGCCACTGTCAGTAATGCAACTAACTGCAGACTGTGGAGGAAGATTGGAGGAGTTTGAAAATCTGATGAAACAGATTTTCTTCAATTTATGAGAAACATTCAACAATTGTCATTAGTAACAATTGTTCTTCTTGACCCATTGTCCTTATCTTAAAATGTGAATTAAAAAAATAAATAGTTAATCCATTAATTGTGCCAAAGAATATCAAATTGATGAAATGCAAAATATTGCTATTCGAACAGTGAGTTAAATTAAAACTCAACAACACTTTGCTTGCGGAACATTAATTGCTCTTGATTTCATTGATTCACCTTTAATTAACATCTGTTCTGTATATGATAGACATGCAGTGGTTGTCTTGAACTATATTTTGTGTTTGTAAACAAAGCAACTTAACTTAAATGAATCCCTTTATGTAAAATACATGTGTCTTCTTCTCCAACAATGTTCAACCCTCATTGAGTTTAGAATACTGAGGAATGACAGTAGTCCTGCTAACACAATATTTATTACATATTATTTCAAGAAAAAAACATGAACCTAAAAACAATCAAGAGTCCAGAGATCAACAAACAAGAAAAAAACATTTTCAGTGATAAACAAATAAAAAAATCAGTTCAAATCATTCTATTTCTCAGACTTTGAGCAGAGTGAACCCCCTTTCAAATACAGAATCACAGAGGATCTCAGCTCATGTTTCACTTCTGTTGAGCTGAGCTTTTCATTACCCAGTGAACCATCTTCCCAAACAAATGTATAAAAGAAGAAGTAAATTGATGATCTTTGATGGTGCTGGACTCACCTCATGTTGACTGGAGAGAGTCTGAGATCAGCTGTTTGTTTGGAGACTGAACTGATGGGGGGGGGGGCAGATGCTGTGTGGCACACTTCTCTCCACAGGGAGGCGCCATGATGACTTTTACTCTTCCTTTTCTTCTATATCTATCTATCTATCTTTCTATCTGTCTGACTGTCTGTCTGTCTATCTGTCTATCTATCTATCTATCTATCTATCTATCTATCTATCTATCTATCTATCTATCTATCTATCTATCTATCTATCTATCTATCTATCTATCTATCTATCTATCTATCTATCTATCTATCTATCTATCTATCTATCTATCTATCTATCTATCTATCTATCTATCTATCTATCTATCTATCTATCTATCTATCTATCTATCTATCTATCTATCTATCTATCTATCTATCTATCTATCTATCTATCTATCTATCTATCTATCTATCTATCTATCTATCTATCTATCTATCTATCTATCTATCTATCTATTCCAGTCATATCTAAACTGTAGAACATGAGATATGAGACTGGAACAAAGCTGTGTGTGAGTGTCAGAGCACAGCTAACGTGTTATTTATTGAAGTGAAATCTCTTTGAATTCTCTCCCTAACATCCCTGTGCTTTAATCAACATTGACACTTTAAAGAGATTGAGCTGTAAACTGTGTCTGTATGGAACTTTCTTGAAGCCAAGTTGTTTACTTTACTGGTCTATTGTGTGTGTGAGAACCCGGCTTCTCTCTGATTGTGGGAAACCAGGTCACAGTGAATGGACCAGAGGCAGTAACTCACATTGTTGCATGTCTTTGATGGTTGAGTACAGTGACAGATCCCGCTGCTAAATTGATGTGTTTCCATGGTGTCGGACCAGAGCTGCTGCTTTCATATTTAGTGACCCAATGAGAAACAGTGATTTGTTAATGCATGACTAGTGGCTGAACAAGTGATGTTTTCACGAGTGTGATCTCGAGGTATCATTGCTTGATCCCTGTAGTTAAACTTCAAAACATGTAATCAAGTCAGAGCCAAAGATTAAACATCTGGAAATAGATATTTTCTGATAAGCACCATTTGTAAAGGGTTTATTAAAGCATTTATTAGTAGTAAATAGATCATTTACTAGTGTGTTTAGATTAGAGCCATTAACAGAAAAACAGCTGCAGCACATTTGCACAAAAATCCATTTATAAACCACTTTTCCAACAGTCACAACTAGTAATAACTATTGAATAATTTTAACCATGATTTAACGGGTTCGTCCCTGACCCACATCCCATCCTTCTAGCTAATTGTATGGGAATCTGTTCAGTTGTTTTCGTGAGATCTTTCCTACAAACAAACAAAGAGACGCGGGTGGTGGAGAAGATGAAGAAGTAAACCGGGCTCAGTCCGGCCTGGTGGTAAATTGCCTTTCATCAGCGTCCATACATGCAGCAGGAAGGAGAGAATAATACTCTGATTACACGTTATATCTGACATTTAGCTCAGCATCAGCTCACTGCTGGAAAATAGATCCGGTGGCCGGCCACTGAAAATTAATGTAATGATAATATCAGGGTCCCAGTGTCACTTTAAAAATACAACTTAGGTTTCAAGGCATAATGTGAGAAGATAAGATGGCTTTTTTTCAGAGAATAACAGAATAATTTGAAAGCTCAGAGGAGGAACAGTCCTCAGCCTGAGTAAAGTCGACCTCCCCTGGAGCTGGACCTGACTCCCTGCCGGCACCAAGTTGAATCCAGCAGAAGAATTTGTCTCGTGGTCCCTCGTCTGTCTTCAAAAGCTGAAACTCTGCCTGAAGGATCATCGGTTTTATGAAAAAGCAACGGGATAAAATAAAGGTTAACGATTCTGTAAAGAATGAATTTTTGTCATGGAAACTATTAGATTAGATCGGAAGTCCTTTATCGGTCCGCCAATGGTGAAATGTTCAATATTACATTATTATTTTAACTAAATCTCATACATGATTACTCACTTATAAGTTATTTTAAATACTTGGCAGCTTGCAGGAGTGGAAACAGCAGCTTCCACTGGGAGAGCATGTGGATCTGCATCCCTGATGTTGTGGGAAGGCTCACCCCCACCCTGGCAGAAACCTCGATCTTTCTCTTGTATTTACACAATGACTGTGAATGTTGTTGTTTTTTTTTTGTCATCATTTGTCTTTAATGAGATTTCATTCATGAGTTCATTGGATTTTCTTCAAGCAAAAGCAGGTTACAAGTGTGAGGATCTGTGAGGATTCAGAGTTCGTCCCTGAATCTGTGATCTTTGGTTTCCACTGGCTCGTCGCACTGCGGGGGGGCACAAACCTTAATTATCAGGAGCCCGGTGGATAATGAAAAAGGACCAGATCAGCCAGACACCACCTGACGGAGGTTTGTACAATTATCCGCCTCCAACATCTCTAATCACCTGATCTCGCTCTTTAAACTCTTGACACAGAAATATTCAGTGTGAGCTGCAGGTTCTCCTCATCTGAATAAAGCACAAGCCCTTGAAGATTATAAAAAAAATCTGTTCACACGCTCAAATCAAAATTAGAGACTAAAAGAACAAAGTATCCCCAAAGAATTCATGATAGTAAAATCCATTTTATAAACTGTCTTTAAACAACAAAGACATTTGTAGAAATGATCGTAAAGTGACTAAATACATTTTCTTAAATGCAGTGAAGCACTTTTTCAGCCTTCCAATTCATGTCACTTAAAAGTTAAGCTCCACAACATTTGTCTGGCAGATTAAGTTATCAATAAATTATTAATAAATCAAAAAAATGATTAGTTTATAAAGTGCTGACGTGACTCTTTTTGTCATGTTTTTAGTTGTCATATCTTTTTTTTGTTGTGTGTATGTTGTCGTGCAGCTATTTTGAGGATTAATATGACTTTAACACGTTTAAAAGTTTTTCAAACCAAACAATTCCAATTGTAATTTACAGCATTACTTTAATGTTTATTCAGACGCTGTCCATTACATGTTCATTTGCTCTTCTACTGAGATGTAGGCATATAAAATTATAAAACATTCAAAAAACACTCTTAACATAAATTATTTCTTTATCTGGAAACAATGACTTATCTGATCAGTATTTCTGTGTACAGAAGAACAACATTTCATTGTAAGGCTGAAAGAAGGAATTCTATTTTCTTTATCAAGATGAATTATAGTTTCCAAATAGGATTTAACCATTTCACGGGAAAGAAAAACAAAACCTGAAGCTATTGATCATCTGGAGCCGCAGACGACAGTGTTGGAATGATGCGTTTCCGTGACTGTAAAAGGCTGAGTAGTCTCTGTGTGTGAAACGTCCAAATTAGCTGTTGTACAGAGGCACCACTCTGTCGATAGGCGCCCTGCAGATGGGGCATTTCTTTGGCTGTGGCAGGGCCTCGTAGCACTGAGCACACGCACACACGTGGCCACACTCCAGGAACACGCAGGAGCGCTCCCGGCTCAGGCACACAGTGCAGCTGGTGGGCGACACGCTGCTCTCCTCCATGTTCAGTTCACGCATGCGCTTCTTCTGCTGCTCCTTGTATTCCTCCAGCATGCTCCTCTCCTTCTTACTCTGCTTGTGAAGCACGTATCTCTTCCACAGGATGTAGAAGAACGTCGAACAGGCGGCGAAGCCGGAGACCAGAGCCAGAATCCTCCACAGTCTCACGCTCTTCACCTGCTTCCCCAGGAGAGAGTCGTAGTCCAGCCGGGTGAGGAAGTAAGGGAAGCCCTGCTTGGGAGGCTGGAGCTTGATGAGGTTGTTGTCCAGCACCAGCTCTCCCACCCCCGTCACGCTGTCTCCCACCCGCAGCATCTCCTCGGTTTCGTGGATTCCCTTGGGCCGTTCCCCGCTGATGAAGTGGCCGATAACACTGGACAGGGACTGGACGGTGGGGTGGAAGTTCTCGTAGGTGGTCTCCAGGTCCAGCTCTGCAGCGTCCAGCGGACGGATGACTCGCACAAAGGCAGAGACGTCTTCGTCGTGAGAGCCGAGTGCAAACGGGACTGTGTTGGTTCGCTGGTGGATGACTTTCTCTGTGCTGTTCCTGTTCAGAAACATCCCAGTTACTACTGTTATTATTCAACAAGTGATCATCAAAAGTGAAACTGAATTTATTGCAAATGTTAAGTGTCTGTCTGTCACTTTAGAATCCAAATGAAATCACATTTAATTGTACATTTTTAAATCGAAAAAAAAAGTTTTAAAATGCTTTTTTAATAGTTTTCATCTTGAGATAAAAAGGAGCTTATTACTTTTCCAGTGAGTGAAAAACTCTTTTCCTACTCAGAGCTGTTGGATTAAAGACAACACCAGCAGCTCAATGCCCAGAAGTGATATTTGCAGTTATGTGTATAGGAGTTAAGGGCCGTCAAGATCTATACTTTGAAGTGTTTAAAAAGTAAACGATCAAAATCAAATCAAAAAAGTAACACAAACATTGTCGGAAAGGTGAAGGGTCGTATTTTCCTATAAGGCCGGTTTTTAAGAGAAGGTCAAAGGTAAACATCTGAAGGACCGTGAGCGTTTCAAAGAGTTCAGGGAGGTAATGTTGTGTTAATATAACTTTGAAAGGTCACATGATGTGAAGTTTCCCCTGATAAAACCTTGTGAGTGTATATTTGTCTCAGTGTCGTACTTACCAGAGGTGAGTGGTGCGGTTCCAAACCATCTTCTCCTCCTTCAGCGTCAGTCTTTCGATGACACCTTTGCAGTTATCGACAAACTGACTGCTCAGAGTTTCCTTCACATTCCTCACGGCGCCTGCAGTGTGCGACAAGTAAAGACTAAGTGTGGAACTATTGTTATAAATATACATGATTTAATAGTATATATTAGAGGTTTTTGCCCTAAAAAGAGTCAGGGTGGCTGAACGCACCTTCTATGACTGCGTAGGGGACACATCTTCCTGGAGTTTCAGACAGGAGGTTAATCAAATCCTTATCAATGGTCACTTTCTTCGCTTCCTGTCGAAACAAACTTTGAAAATTAACACGTGGAAAATAAAAGAGCAATAAATTCACACGCTGGTGACATTAACGTGACAGATACAGAGTGAGCAGAAACGCGTGCAACCTTTAGTCTGGCCACCGTGGTGGCTCTGTTCTTGTAGATGGTGTAGAAGAGGCCGGTCAGGGCCGAGCTGGTGGCCAGAACCACGATCTGAGCAGTGGAGGGTTTCCCACTGGAATCCATCCTGGGATCCGTGCTGCTGGGAAAGAGGAGACACCATTTACCAATCTGTCGTTGTTCTTGCACATTTAACTCAAGTAGAACTTTTAAGGATTTTTCATTTTCAACGCTACCTTTCAGAGGAGAGTAGTTTTTAGTATTTAAGTTTTACTCTTGCACCTTTTGTTTGAATACACTTTACACCGGCTGTACCGTGATATTTACAGCCTCTGTTAGTCTAATGCAAAACTGTGTATATCTTCAGTAATTCATCTTTAAATCTGTATTTATATTTGGCTTCAATACTCTTTATCTTATATAGTAGTATCTTCAATACTCTGCAGTACTCTCAGTTACTACAATATTTACATTAGCACAATACTTCTTTACATTGACAGCTTTGTAGTTCTGGTGGCGAGACTTTCATCTCACTGCAGTGAACTTCTCCTTGATTCATTTTGAACTTTCTATTGTTCTTATGCTCTTGAGTTTGACTGTCTATCTATCTGTCTGTCTGTCTGTTCATCTATCTATCTGTATATCTATCTATCTGTCTGTCTATTTATCTGTCTGTCTATCCATCTATCTATCTAAATTTCACTTTCAACTTAAAGTTGAGCAACTGCACAAACCATGAACTAATACAGATTGTATACAGAGATATACACTTTATTATTATATCTATATCTATATCTAGATAGATAGATAGATAGATAGATAGATAGATAGATAGATAGATAGATAGATAGATAGATAGATAGATATTTCCTCTGGCAGAGACACGGAGCTAACATGGCTAGTATCAAGCTAGCTGTGTTTATTGTAATGTTAAATCATCTATTAAGTGACACGTCTCGCTTCAGCTTCACTAACTAGTTATTAACCTCAGTTAGTTATCTACAGTGCGAGCACTGACACCTGGCTAGTTTCGTTTCTTACTAAGCTAACTGGCTACTTAGCTGAAATTAGCCGGTTGCTAGCGGTGCCTCGGCTAACTGCGCTAGCATTACACGTCACCCCCTCGTTTAAGAGACGCCTGTGAGCTGTCGTGTTACGAAGAAGTTGGAAATCTGTTAACAAATGTTTATCAAACCTGTTTTCACTGAGTCTCCCGTCGCTGAGTTCACGGAACCAACAGAAACAACAACAACAACAACCACCTCTGCGAACATCAGGAGCAGGAAGTACCCCGAGCTGCAGTTTCTCCTCCCGGCCACAAGATGTCGCTGTCGAATCATCAGTAACACCACCAGTCATAACTATGTGCTCCAGAGTTTTTAATTGAATCTTGAATTGAATCTCAGAGTCATCTGTTTTATCTTAAATATTTAATGTGATTGCTTTTATGAATCTTTTAGTACTTGTTTATGTGTCATTCTGTATGAATATGAGCTTTTATATAGTTTTATAAATATATAGTTCAGAGTCCCTGCATACACTCAAATAAATAATCATGTTTAAAGCGGTGATTTTATGTATTTCAATTCCATAATAATACATGTACCTTTTTTACCTTTTTTCTTTTTTTTTTTGACATATGGTCACTTTTAATGATGTGTTTTCTATCATGTTGAGTGCATGTGAATAAATCAAATAACTTAAGAGTGACTTCCTTAAATAACTTGTGTGTTTAATGTATATATTTATGTTTAAGTTATTTGATTTCTCCAAACTAAGTCAACATGATAGAAGACCCTTTATTGAAAGGGACCACTTACATAGAACTTAACAGTCACCACCCTCAGGTTTCCAAACTTCTAGTGTGGCAGAGTAATATAATATTAATTATTTTCTGTTGTAAAATGTCCATCTCCACAGTATTTGAATTTCATCTTTACGTCCAAACAATCCTTTTATATCTCAGGAAATAAGAGAAATCCAACTGGACACTACTGACATTAAAGCAAACTGTTCTTTTATATAAAGAGAGCAAAAGAGCAAACTTTTTTTATTTTTAAATTGCTGGCTTCTTGTTGTGTTTTTAACAATGCACCGGTGTCCCTATTTTTGTGAAGATTGTTAAAAGCCAACTGAGGGGCTTTTCCATAGATGGCGCTGTTGAGCTATTTTGCCACGCCCATTTCAAATCACTCCAGAATACAGTTACTTTTTAAGGGTTTTGAATTTCCTGCAAACTTTGGTGAGTATTTGAGGATGTCTAGGCCCTGAAAAAGCCCCTAAAGGGTAAAACAAATCCTTCGAAATACAAGAGGCCTCCCCACCACCGGTGCTCGGGCCTGATGAATGCAGAATCCATCCCCCACAGGCAGGCAGGAAGATTTGTTTTCTTGCCCTCAGTCGACCCTCTGAGGTAGAAGTTCATACTCCAGATGCATACAAATTATATTTTCAACACTGGTATTATCGGGAGGCTCCAAGGTCAACCAGGACTTACAATTCCCACCAGCGCACGAAAAACAGGTACATTTAAATAAATATAGGTAAGATCCCAGAGTGACTTGAGAAAACACGAGGCAGAGTGTGAGTCAGTGATGTTGTTTAATGTGTTGATCCTCATACGTGACTAGAAGCTTCCTTTTCTTCGAATAGCATCATTACATCATTTGTTTGTTGTATTTCTTCTTTGTTGTTTAATAAAACGTTAAAAAAAGAACACTCTGTAAGACCGGACACAGACTTTTGGAGTTTCAGCTTCGCTCTATCACACGAGTCTGTTTCTCCAAACCGAACACAAACAGTCATAGTTTTTCAAGGTGTTTTAGTTTAAGACAACATTTTGGCTAATTGCTAATAACAGCTATCGGCATGTGAGCGCAGGTAAATTGAAAAGCTGATGCATTTCAATCAAGATGCTCAAACGTGATTCGTCAAAATAGAAAAAGGAAACCAGAAGCTTCCAGCCACCAGAATCTTTTCCCTTGGCCACAGACTCTGTATATTCTCAAGCAGAATCGTTTTTAAATACCTTGTTAATGCTTTACTTATTGATTTAGTCTGGATTTTCCATTAGAAAATTAAATTCAGACAAAAAACATGTCCCAGATTATAAGTTTTGCTCTGATGTGGCCTCTTGAACTAACCTTTAAAACTTCAGTGGTTTAATAAACAGTAAAACTCCTCTGGCGACGTCCGTCTGACAAACTCGACCTGACACGTGAGTGATAAGCCTACGAGAATTCACAGCTTTCTTCTGCCCGCCAAAAAGGTGCCACCTCATTTTCAACTCCGGTGAAAGAACAAAGATGTCCTTGGGTCTTCAGTGAGATATTAGTCACCTTGTTGTGTGAACTCAATCCACCTTTCTGGACCCGCTGCCCACGTAAATACTCCTTCCTCCTCACTTTCTTTGTGCCTGTCACACAAGGACCTGTGCTCAAATGCCAGCCTGGCACACGCTCAAGTGGATTTTCAAAGAGCAGATGGAGGAAGCAGCTTTACGGGAGCACGAGAGGTGAGAAGAGCATCGTGTGTGTCTCCTCTGGATGGTGCAGTGTTGAAAGGATTGCAGCTGGAATCTACTCTGTTCAGATAAGCTGTCAACATTGAGACAAGCTCCCCACCCCTGAGTTTATCCAATTACACCCCCCAACACAGCAGCTTGCATTGCTTGTAATATTGTGTTGGATTTACTGCACACATGCAGAAATGCTGAGAAAAACACGATAGGATGCCTGCATGAGTAGCTGAGCGCACAAACATTATTCTAAGCCACGTAAATAAGTTTGCTAACCTTTAAAAAGTCAGATTTGAACATTGTGCCAATTTCGGTTGAAGAAGTGCCGCTCCCTCTTTGACTGTTATGTAATTCTGAACCATTGTTCAGCTTATAAATATAATTTTAAAACTTTCAACTTTCATTCAGGTTCCTTTTAAAGTCAAGGCTGTGATCTAAAATAGAAAGTTTTGGGCGTTTGATAAAGAAGGAAAACTTCAAACGTAGAGTCTCTTGTGTAAAAAACCCATTTGGAATAATTGGAAGATTTAATATTTTTGTTCTCTCAACACATCGCACAGCTTCCAGCTCTATTCAGGCATTCAATCTGCTTATTCTCCCACTGAAAGGAACAGAATTTTGGAGAAGTCTCAGTTCCTTGATATATTGAAATCACCTGGCATTGTGTTCTCTGAGGAATATTTAACAACAGCTCTGGATGTATAATTAAGCTGTTCGGTCCAGTTTTTATTGTGATGCCTCTCGTATTCACTCAAGGACAAAACCACTTGCATTAAAAATGAATAATGACGCTCATGATTCTGAATATGGAGGATATCAGTAATTGGCAATTATCGCAGTGTGAATAAGTGAGGGCAGAAAAAAGATCTATTCGTGATCCACTTAGTGTGAATGTCGTCAAGCATGAAACCAAAATGTGCTTTGTCACTGCAGATACAATAAAACATCTTAAAAACTATTATAATCTATATCTAATAATTCCAGAAGTCATCAAAACCCCTGTAGAAGCAGCGGCTCATTAACGTTAAGGTGCTGTGACAGTCACTGGCTCGGTCATTAAGTTGTTCCTGTTATTCATTTATTCCTATTTTTACACTTCAGTTTTTGTACAGAATAAATAAATTATATATAACTTGTTGTTTTTGAGCTTTAGAGAAGTTGATATGTGGATTTTCTCACCTTAGGCAGAGTCCAGGTCACATGTTCCTCCCATCTTCTGTTTTAATGCTAAGCTAAGCTAACCGGCTGCCGACTGTCACTCTATATTCAAAGGGCAGATATGACAGTAACTGTGGATCTTCTCATCTTAGTCTTGGCGAGAATGCAACTTACCTGAATATGATTTAACCGTGAGTCACATCTGGATGATTAAAGACCGAAAAAACTATGTCTTATTCACATCAATATGCACTAATGGACTTATTTCATTTGCTAATTAACATTTTTAATCTGACCTTTCATTCAAACTAATAAATCTCTCGCTGTTGTGCAGCACTTCCCGTCCAGGAGTAAATGAGTCGACCTTCAGGTCTCCTGTGACTGTGTCGCTCCCCTGATTAAAGGAAGGAACGAACCTCCTGTGTCTAACGTCCTGCTCGTTACCCGATGACTCACTTGAACTTCAATATGGGTTCCGCCAGGCGTATGATAATCTACAGCCTGGCAATGAGGTGATATGATTTTCATCCCCCGAGGCTCAAACTTCCACTTTTTGTAAACAAAGAAACGACTTCAGCAAAAATGTCCGCGGCCTTTTCTTATCATTTTCGCAGGACTTGCCTCTTTTTGTTTATTGGTTGAAGTCGTGTTATCTGCAGCCGCCTGATGTATGAGGAGCGCCGCGGCCCTTCCTGTCATCGTTCCCTCGCTCTCGTTCTTTACGGCGTGCCCGGCCGCCTCGCCGCCGCCCTCACGCACGACCATTAATCAGCCGTGTGAGAGCTGCGACCCTCTCTGCCAGGCCCCTCTCATTGATTACACTGCTCCGGGTAAGTGTAGCATGATGCACCGAGAGCCTAATTCAATTAGGCTGCAGAGAAATAAATATGAAGCATACGCTGGATGAAAAGTCGCCTTCGAGAACAATGAAAAGAAGCGAAGGAGAAGGAGGAATTTTGAGGGAAGGACGTCACTTAGATCGATTGCTGTTTTAACATCTGGGAACCTGGGATGCTGGAAGTCAGAGTGACAGGAAATTACAATGAATCAGCTGGAGATGGAATTGTAATTTATCCAATAAATGGGGAACAGTTCCAAGCCAGAAAAGTGGTGTAGGATGGAAATGGGATGCTTGTGTTGGTGGTTTGTTGTTCAAAGATAATTCTTATTGGACGTTCATGGTCCCCAGAGGAGGACTCCTGCTGACTTTGCTGATCCAGGGACTCTTCCTCCAGTTAACAGCAAGTCAAAGTTATAATTTCGAGATGAGATTAAGTATTTAAGTTTTTATCCTCATAACTGTTTGTAACTTTTTTCTGTTCATATTTCACTTGTTTGTATAATTAATATTTTTCTTATTTACAAAACGAATGAATGAATGGATACTGTAACCTTGCCGGAGGAACATGATTAAAGCTGCCCACTGTTTGTAAGTAAAGTTTATGCATAAGATTCTTTATAAACTCTGTAACATTCACCTTGACTGCAGAAAGCCTCATTAAAATGCACCACACTCTCTGTCTGCCAGAGCTAATTCACGCTGAGCAACTTTCCCCTCCTCTCTCCTCACTGATTACAGCAGTTTACAATGGATGCAGATCATTATATTATGTTGCTTTTAACCTCAGTTATAGCGTTTATTGTAAATGAAACGGCTGCACGATCTCAAACCAGACACAGAGTCAAACCAGCAGCCTGGAGATAATCCGACTGGACGTGAAACAGATGAGAGTCGAGACAGTTCCTAATTCAAACAACCAGGACCATATCTCAGACGGCAGATGAGTCAATACACACATCCGTTTCTGCAAAGGCCAAACCATGATAGATTACTTCAATTTAGCATATCAGGGTCTGCGTTTATCTTCTGTGATTAGAGATGAGTTATCTAACAGCAAGCGATGAAGTATGGGACTACAGCTCTTTGTATGAGGCCTCTCAGTGACTCGAGAAAGTTCTGGTTCATCCAGGGATCAGATTGTTGAAACCCAGGTTGTAGTTTAAGAAATTAGAAGCAGATGTATATAGATGTTTTCCCGTGTGTTAAAATCTTGTGATTATATGAGCTGCTGCAGATTCCTACAGAGTGTTTGTTAAAGGGATTTCCTGAAGTATGAAAACTTGCTTAATTCCAGTGCTGGGAAAGAATGAACATTTGTGCGTGTATGATGTCATGGAGTCTTGAAATAGTTTGTTGTGGATTCAGAATATTCACAACTGCACTCGAAAATAAGATAAAAGAAAGTTAGAAAGTCTCAATTTGGGTAAAATGTGACAATGTGACGGCCTAATGTTAAATATATTCAGATTTATTTATTATTGTTCATCTTTCCTGATTTCTAAAAACATAAGGTACCATGAGTAACACATCTCTGTCTCCTGAGTTTTTATTTAGTATTGTCATCAGTATCATTTTCTCCCTATCCTACATTTTGTTTCTGCATACGATACGTATCTGCTACATCCTGGTAACTCTTTATTCAACTTATATAATCATCATAAATCACATATGAGGCCATATCTCCAAAGCAATTAGATCTTTTCCAATGAAACCAGCAAACACCAGGGGGAGAAATAGAGACCTTTATTTTTCCAGCGTTGCCACAGTGACCCCAGCAGAGAAATTCTCCCACCATCTCCACGCGACAATTTATTTCCCATTGCCGGCTCGACTCAGCGGCAGAAACAGACGATAGTTATATTGATTCATTTCAGCAGAATCCTCCACGGCGAGAGCGCACGGCTTTTATCTGCTCTCGTTATTAAGAGTCGGCCCATCGCACAGATGTTTGGACACAGGAGTAAAATAAGACAGATGTTCACCGGTCTCGGTTTCATCAGGTTCCAGAGCAGAGTGCACCACAGACACTCGGCCCAGTCACCTAGAAACCGTGTTTATACAGTAAAACACCAATTTACTAAAGCAAATATGTTTAAGAGAAACAGATGCCACTTATATTGACTTAATTACTTTGTAATAAACGTCTCTGCCACAAAATGCTGATGACGCTATCAATCTTTTTTTATTGTCCTATTACAATCATTCTTGCAATATCCGCTCATTGCAGCCAAAGCACGGTTGAATGTTTACGGCCGCGCTGAAGCCCGGTGAACGATGGAGGTCTCTGTTAAACATTAAACAAGGTGAAGTGTCTCCAGTGAAGCTAGCAGCGTTGTGAGGCTAGCTAAATGCTAATATCTGCATGCTAACAGGCTCCGAATAATGTTGCGTTCCGGTAAACTTCGGAACTCGGAATGACGTCAGATTTGATAACGTTCCAGTTGCACAGGAGCAATGTTGACGTTAGCCAGCTAGCCATTGTTAGCCAAAACAGTTCATATTAATGTATAATTTCATGTGTACTAACAGCTTAGTAATATGTCCACCTGACCAGGCGTTCGGAAATTCTGAGCTCCAATATACATGTCAGTGTGTTAAGATGAACTAATCTTATAGCCTAAGTTGGTCTTTGCACCTCAACCAGTAAAACTTCTAAGTTGCAGCACTTTCTTCACAGGGAAATAACTTTCCTGGAGATAACTCCAACTTTAAATTGGTAAAACAAATTAATCAGTGCGAGCACAATTTGCAGGACAGAGGGTTTCGGACTTTCTCCAATCTTCACTGCCTCGTTTTTAGAGTGGATATAATAACCTGGACTGTGTAGAATACAAATCCCTTTTTTCAGTTTCAAATATATACTGGGTCTAGTTTGAAATGCATAACTTATGTTTCATCATTGGACTCTTCAGAAGCTGGAGCTTACTAACTATTTTTTATTTCAGGCTCTTGCTCTTTCTTCGAGTTGATATTGAATTATTTAGTATGATCACTCATAAAACAGTAATAATATCACAGTGCGGGATTTAAATCCTCATTTCTAATGAGCTGGACCATCCTGCGTGTTTGAGCTGCACTTTCACACGGAGACTGTGATGCATTGAAATGTCCTTTCAAGTTTCTCTGGGAAATGCTGATGCAAAACAAACAGGAGAACATAACTTCAGATTTAGTGTTTGTCTATTTATTAAACAAGCTCTCAAACTATTTGAGGCTGGTACAAGGTTTTGATTTTATCCTCGTCCTAACAATGACACAAGATCATTCTGTTCACATTAAACATGACACTGAACAAGAAGAATCAATTTCACAGTTTGGACTCGAGTGACTTTTATACCAGAGTTAACAAGAAGTCTCGTACTTCCCCTGGGAGAGAGTGACGATGTTCTCTCGTCCTCGACTTTACAAGAAACATAAATACAGGGATACGGAGAAATAATGCGTTGGTGCGGAGCCATTTGGAACGAAACAACAAAGCAGGGAGGGGGTTGAGGCTGTCTGAGCGCCGGGCTGAGGCTCCTGCACTGATCAGCGCTGCATGATGCAGACAACAGAGGAGCAAGAGGAGGAGGAGGATGAGGAGGAGGAGGATGAGGATGAGGAGGAGGAGCGAGGGAAGGGAACCGACGGGCTCTCAGCTCTCAGCTCTCAGTCTCTCCTCAGTGCTTCGTGGAGCAGCTTCTCTCTGTTTTTCCTCCCACTCTCGCTCACACTGGTGTTCTGACTCTTTTTGTGTCTGAGCTGACGAGTGCAAACGCAGAGGGGCTCACTCGCTCCAACTCCTGCCGCACCATGCTTCCCTGGAGGAAGAACAAGTTTGTTCTGGTCGAGGATGAAGCCAAGAATAAACCCAAGAGCCTGGGGACCGGGCTGACCTACCAGTCCATCCTCTCCTCGCTGCTGCGCTCCTGTCCGGACCTGCTGCCGGACTGTCCCTTCGACTGGGTGGGCAACATCTTCCAGACCAAACGGCAAAAGGTGGAGCTGAACAAAGAGGAGCCTGTTTACAATGTGCGCTACCTGGGGAGTGTGGTCACCATCACGGCCAAGGGACCCGGCTGCACGCAGGAGGCCGTTGCCAAGATCTGGGCGAGGAGCAACTACGGGGAGCAGAGTATCAAGATGAGGTTATCGGTGGGGCCACAGGGCATCAGGATGAGCGCTGACAAATCTGGGAAGAAGAAGCCCCAGCATCTTTACTCCCTGAACAGAATCACCTGCTGCAGCGCCGACCCGTCCCGGCCCAAGATCCTGGCCTGGATCTACCGGCACCAGGTCAAAAACATGGCCGTGGTGCTGCGGTGTCACGCCGTCCTGGTCAGCAAGTCGGAGAAGGCCCGAGCCATCTCCCACAGCCTCTACCAGAACGCCACCTCCGCCTTCAGCGAGTTCAAGCGGCTGAAGCGGCAGAGTGATTTCCGGCACTGCCAGCAGCAGCTGCTGGGAGAGGAGGCGGTGCCCCTGATGCCACTGAGGAGGCTGCTGAACGGGCAGTGCCACTACCGCCCGCCTGCTGACAGCCCCGGGAGCGCCACCCGCCTCGGCTCCATCACAGAGGAGGAGGAGGAGGAGGATGACGACGAGGACAACAGAGATGAAAAGCTGGAGGTGGAGGAGCTGTGGGAGAAACAGAGGATTTTCACAACAAACACAGACCCGACTCAGCTACTGTCAGAGTTGGACCTCGGGGATATTGCCAGATTGGAGCAGTGCCAAATCAACTTTGTCAGCGACATCAACAACAACACGTTTTCGTTTATAACCTCTCTGGTGTGACTGTAACGTGGTGTGAAGAGTTCTGCCACACTGCAGAAACACATTCCTCTCTCTCTCTCTCTCTCTCTCTCTCTCTCTTTCTCTCACCGGTGCTCCTCTCAGGCTCCCTCCTGCTCCGTCCGTGTAATGTGAAGTGTTTACCAGAAACTTCTCCCACTACCAGGGAAGGAGGAGGAAAGATGGACGGTGGTTCTGTGGGAGTGATTTCTATTCCGGCCAGATGGCTCCGAGGCTGGTTTGACTGTGGCAGTTTGTGGGAGCGTGTTTACAAAGAGGGCTGATGAAGCACAGACTAACGATAGCACAACGACGAGGACATGGAGTGTTTTCAGGGAAACGCTGAGATCACCGACACGCGGGTCACATTGATCGCAGCACCACGCGGGATGTGTTTATCAGTCCTCTGTCTCTTATTCCCGTGAGTTTAATCAATACCGTGTTTGCCAGCAGGGACGTTTTTTCAGGATCGACTTGTAATATTTTTTCAGGGAGGGTTCTTTGTAAATTTGTGTAATTCTTTTTCTAATAAGACAATCCTCACTCTCCTTTTCTGGACGCTCGCAATCGCAAGATGAAGTTTGTTACAGTTTTATTAACGATGACAGCCGACTAATGAATAAGGCTGGAATTTAGGAAGCAAGCCATTGAGGGGACATGTTTATTGCTGCCATTTGTTACAGTCATTATTTATGCATGACATGTCAGCGTTAACCTTTCCCCTTTTCTGTCGTGTGAAGCCTCCGATCCGTCTGCTTTTCAAAATGAACACTGTGATGAACGTGTGACCAGGGACAAGTCACACAACTGTTCATGCAGCAGTGTTTCCTCAGTGTCGTGCATTGTTCTAAAATGTATATCTATTGCAGTGTTACCAAAAAACAATCTCAATTTGTCCCTTGCTTTTCAGCCAAGTTTTGCAAATGCAATCTTTTCCACATGAGCCCTTTTGCAAAAAAACGCAGACGGACCCTGACGAGTCGACACAATCTGTTTTGAATACTGTCTGTGCTGCCGTCTAAAGTTGCATTGTGATTATCAAGAGATGAAGCTATTTATTTTCCAAATATGATGATGAATAAAAATTAGTCTCACTGTGGGTTTTCACTGCCTGGCTCTCGGAGGGAGGGTATTTCTAGATGTTATCAAACAGATTATTCAAATGAGTCCAAACACTCGACTCTGCACCAGCGAGCATTTGCATGTTTGTGATGTGAAAATATGTGTAACCTGCACTTCAAAGATAAAAAAAAACAAAAAAAAAAACATATTTACAATCCGTCATTATCTGCTTCCGGAGCCATTTGAGTTTTCACAGTGTCAACTTCAAACTGCCACTCATGAGACGTTAACGCGGTTTGATTCATTCTGCGGGTTCTTGCTCTGGCATCCCAGGGCCTTTACCCCGGAAAAGGGGGGGGGGTAATTAATCAGCGAATTGAATTGTTCGGGAAATGACCGTAAAGCACTGGCATCGGCGGCGTGGCTGTCAGGCTCTGACGGGACCGAGTGATCCGAAACGGGACGTTGACTCACCCATTTACCATTTTGCTGCAAACATCAGCTGTTGTGAGTCTTTTTACTGGAACAACACGACATCAGTGGAAAACAATGAAACAGTTAAGATCCCATCGTGTTTGAGTTGTGCTGTTCTGCAGTCAGGCGATTCTGAATCTCTTAGTAGGAACACGGATGGATTCATTTGTTATATCCGATGTTATATTATCACAAAGTACTGTTACAGTGCAATGAATATTTCAATGCAATGTGAAGTTATTCTCGTGGGAACCGCTCACGAATTCCCTTTAGTTGTCACATTACACAACATCAAAAGCGGTTTGATTTGACATTTTCTCATTAAGAATTCTGCTTTTAGAAAAGAGAATAGGTGCAGATGAAGGAGTTGGTTTCGAGTTCCTGTGACGGTTCGTTTCAGCTGGAACCTTCCAGATCAATATTTCCTTCTTTGCCTGGAATAAAAAAAAGAACAGGCGCTAATGTCAAAAGAGAGATAACAGAGGAGTCCTGTGCCCTCGCCGAAGCTCCTACAGAACGTGAATACTAAGAGAAGCCAAGTCTGTTTCTATCGCTTCATGTTTGTCCTGCATTTTAATCTTCAGCCCGTTTGACAGGCTCCTGTTCTGCAGAGATGAGTCCACGTGTACACACAGTGCACGGCGTGATTAGGCCTCGTTGTTTGCTCACTGACTTCCACACGCAGAGATGCATTGTGTCTGACAACCTGCCAATGTTGTGTTAACACGGAGCGGTTTAGCGGAGGAGCCGCGGTGCTTTAATGCAAACATAACTCTTGCCTGGCGAGCGGATGAGAGGGAGCAGATGGCTGCATGCGAGCTGCACGCTGGGCTTCATCACACTCATCCTCCAGAATAACAAGGGGCTCGAGTCCAGACTGAAATATGGTTGGGTTTGGTCACAGGGGGGGGGAGGCTATTAACGAACACGAAATCGAGCCAAGCACGGAAGACACACTGGCCTCGTCAAGCACCACACATGCTGTAACTGTGATGTGCCTCTTTACAGCGGGGGGGTGTTCGGAGACCCCCAAAAAAGCTGCTTCCCCCGTCACACAGCTCAGCTCAGACACTCTCTCGTCCTCAGAAGCAAACACAGGAAGACGTCCCGCTCGTCTCTGAGTCCCAGAGCAGGTGGCGGGCGGATTGGTTCCAGTGAGAATTGGACAGAACCAGTGTTGAGGAGCTTCTGTGTGAGGATGGCAGAGATAACAGACTGTGCAGAGGGAGCAAGGACACCGTGGATCAATGAGACTCACCAACAATAAAAAGACCTTGTAGAGAAAATACAAAATAAATTGCTGTGGGTTTAATGCGCCTGACAGCACTCAGCCTCCGGAACAAAACACAAACATGTTTTCTGATCTGACAGCACGTCGGCGGAAGAACATTGTTTATCTGCACCTTCCCAAAGCAAAGCACTTTGTTTCTCTATAAATATATTCTGCGGGAGAATATTCAGAATCTTAACGGACAAGATTCGGATTTGACTAGTCGTGTTCGAGCAGGCTTTGGTTGCCCTTATGGGCTTTTTAATGTACGTGCATTGCAGATACAGCTTTTAATAGAGATCAGCTAATATGTTGTCTTAATCTAACGCATCTACAGATTAATATCAATGTTTATGTTTGTGTAAAAGAACGTTAGACAGTGTACGACAATCGGAAGAGGCAGCTCTGCAGTAATGACTCGAAAAGCTCAAGATTCAACTCTCAACACATTAAAATACTGTTTGAAAACAGTTCTGATAAAACACAAATTTCAAGTTTACGTCACTTGTGCACTTGTCAGTTTCTCATCCGACATCTTCTTCAAATCACTGTGGTGTGCCTCACCAAAATGGGCTCATTACTGCCCCCTGGTGCATGTGGGCAGAAGACATTCACTCGTTGTTGACACAAGTCACAGCTGTTTTCATTCACTTTCTTAAACATGGCAGAACATGGCATTAGCCTTAGTGAGCTCTCTTTTGGTTATGGATGTTTCTCGTACAACTGCCATAAGAGGGAGAAATTATGCCACTCCACATGGAAAATAAAATAAGGAATAAGACTTAGATCACAGTTGCTTCTCATGCTTTTTAGAGACCCACTAGAACTGTCCCCAGAGCATTGAATGAACAAGGTTATAGATATAATACGATACCTGACTTCTTCCTCTGCTCCCTTCATGATGACCACAGCCACTAGAAGCCTCGGCCTCTCACTCGTAAACAGATATGATTTAGTCTTTCTTCTCGGCAGGACACATTATTTCTCAGGTTTTTTGCTGCTCCTGTCCTTTGCATGAATCCGAGGAGAAAGCTACAGAGTTCAAATGATCGGACTATCAAAGCTAACAAGCATCCTTTTCCTTTTCATGCATATCTTATGGTATCGTCTGAGAGAAGAGTTGCACACCTGGCAATTTGCAAATGAGCTGTGCAGTGTTTCGCTGTGCAAGACTGTCAAAATCACAGAGTGTGCACTCTCGCTTTGAACAACAACACTGCACTCCGACTGCACGGTGCACTTTCATGATTTATCTTGACTGAAATACTTCCTCTCAGATTTTATATGACACAGTGTCTCATCACGGTCTGAAAGTGGATGAGAACTCATTTCACTTAGTTGTGAAATAATCTCCCGCGGCCACGACTGTTCCCGTCCAGTGGAAGCTGCAGCCTAGATTCTCATACACTAAAAACCCCTTCGGTGCCATCGAGCATAACTATACAGCTAACTAATTCATGAGAATAAAGGATTAGTTACTGCAATGAAACATTAATGGTTTTATCCCATTAAAACATAATAAGCAATGCCAAAATCGTCTGGGAAGAAGTCTGAGATGAAAAATCCTGCCTCAGGAAATGAGTGGGTGAGTTTTGCTTGATAATGCTGTTCAGAAAAGTGCGTTATACGTCCACTGTGTCTATTCCGCCTGAAACAGTGAATGTTTTATATTTATGTGGCAAAGCAAAGGCTGCAGATTTACTTAACGCTGGTTTAACAACTCAGCCTCACTGCTCAGAAGATGTTTCCTCCCTGTCCATCACCGTTCCAACATTAAACCAGTTTAAATAAACTCTTTGCACAAGAAGGTTC
The DNA here is from genome assembly GCF_963576545.1 of Limanda limanda. Lineage (NCBI taxonomy): Eukaryota > Metazoa > Chordata > Actinopteri > Pleuronectiformes > Pleuronectidae > Limanda > Limanda limanda. Next base: position 5,726,747 of record NC_083642.1, on the reverse strand, counting down.
TTCAAAGTGTTTGACAAACCAGAGCAGGTAATTGTATAAAACTTGCATTTCATCATGTCACACATTAGCTGATGATGTTCCACCTCAGGCCGAGGAGCTGGAGTCAGGCTGCACGGAACCAATCGTCTCCTGACGTCACCGGAGGGACATTAAACTGACTAATAATCAAATCAATCAGCTGGGAGCCCAGGGTTGTGTTTCCCTAGTCTTCTTTTATGGCGCCCTGTTGGAGGCGGAGCTGCTTATGTTCGTGTAGGGGCCGGATTCAATTGTATTGTGGTTGTGTTTGTGCGTCACTTCACTGACTGGTAACCGTGTAATCGTCTGACGCCGGTGATTTACGCTGACTTTTGAAGCCAGATTGTCCACAGACGTCAGCAGCCGTCACAGAAGAATACAAACCGATTTAATGAGTAAATTATAGATTTTGCAATTTCGTTTAGGCCTTTATGGCGAATATACCAGTCCCCCCCCCCCCCCCCCCAAAGATGGAGGACTTGTCTCTACTTCTTCCTACGTTGCAAAAATGAAGACAAAATATCCTAGAATCTGTAGAACTAACATAAGAGATGCCTAAAATGACAGAAACAATATTCAGGGAACTTTTTAGCCGTTGTTCCACCCATCAACATGGAGGAGGCAGCTAGTTTATGACCAGCCACCAGGGGGCGGCCCCGGTTGGATATGCATTTCCCAAAATATGAAAAGGGTGATGCACAAATGTGATAACAAAAGAACAAGGAGTCTCACACCTTTCCTTTCACTGCCTCCTCTGCTTGTAATGCATCTATACCTCAGATTAGTTATATTGATCAGGCTGCAATAAAATCAATGTGTCCTTGCAAACATCTTCTTTGTCTCTGGTCTTAACAACGGCTGCTTGCTGGAGAGAGAGAGAGAGAGAGAGAGAGAGAGAGAGAGAGAGAGAGAGAGAGAGAGATACAACATCCTGCTCACGTCATCCGCCGCCGTGAAGAATATCCTTATACTTATCTCTTGCAAAACACCAGGGGGCAGCAGGAAAGTAATTGTCTGCAATTACCATCACATTTGCCTCCATTTGCAGTAACAGCAGAGGTGAAGCAGTCGTTCCACCTGTGATGTCACTTCGGAGGAAGTTTGGTGAAGTGGAAGAAAACAAGACTCCATCAGGAAGTAGAAAAGCGACACTCCCCCTGAAGCAGTTTGTTGGACAGCGAGGAGGCAATCGGTCGAGCATCCATTTGTTTCCAGGTTTCCTATTACTCAGGGAACAAGGTAGAGGAGAGCAATCACTTAGACACACACACACACACACACACTCACACACCCACACACACACACACACACACACACACACACACACACACACACACAGTCATAAAAGAAACTGGGCCAAAAAAACATTGGTGGACGGCGTTGGAGGATAAGATAGGACTTCTCTTTCTCTCTGTGATGAACGACGGAGAGTGGCAGGTGGATGACGGGGGCGGGGGGGTGGGTGGACTTGGCCGGCATGTGAGTGGGTTGGCACATGCCACAGAGGAGATGGAGGATAGAGACCAGCCCTGGACACAACCAGGAGGACAGGCTGGACCTCTGATGTCCTTTCAACGGGACATTTCTCACATCACTTTATAATGATGGTGGATTTAAAACCTATTAATTAAATCATTGGTAAATATTTGTATTCTAGAATGGGAAAGGCCAAGAATAAGAAAGGTTTATTTTGTTGAATCCATGCGATTAAAGACAATGTAAAATCAGATTAAATGAAATTAAACTTTCAAACTAAAAACCGATATTAAACACCTCCAATCAGGAAGTCATTTTTCTTTTTTCTCGGGTTATTTCATCACTGTGACGCTTCCCTAGCCACAGGTATTGTGTTTCCACTTGAATTATCCCATTTGGCGATTTACATGCTTGAGAAATCCCTCTGATTCATTTGGGATCAGCAGGAAGTCATTAAAAAACCTGCCACTCTCTACAGGGGGCAGCTTATCGAGGAGGAGGTTAAGGGGGACATCATCCTCTTCAGATGTGTGCTCCGTGCAACACGTTACATCACGTGACATGTCAGGACAGATGTGGCACAATACTGGTTTTGTATATTCTTCACTTCAGTAGAACACAGAACTGCTTAAACATTAATGTGTATATAATTCATCAACCATCTGTGCATTTAGCTTCTCTTCCAGCGAACGCACTTGTTTTATCCCTGGATCCGTGTTGTCAGTTATCTTAGCACGGCATGACACGCTATCGCTGGAAATGTTGACAATAGCTGGAGGGGAATACTGATGTGGTCTATGAACGCATCACACACACACACACACACACACACACGCACACGCACACGCACACACACACATACACACACACACACACACGCACACAAGCACGGTGCTAATTAATTGTAAAACTCATCATCCTCCGTGTCTGGGTTAGAGAAGCAGACAGACACCAGATCGGTTCCACACGCCGAGCCTGATTTCCTTCATCAAGAGCGGTCATTACCTTCCACAGGCTGAGACTGAACGTCAGCTCCAGCAGACAGTTTGATAATTTACTAACTCGGAGCTGCACTGGAATTCAAATAAAGGAAATATTAGATAAGATGACATTAAATGGAAAAACTGTGTGTAGAGTCAAACTCAATGGAAAGTGGTGATTGGATGTGAATTCAGTCAATGAGGCACGTTAGATTTTGGGTTTGGGTTAGCCCATTAGGGTTTAATGGATCTATAAGATTCCAAAATAAGAAACACACAAACATACAGATTTATGTACATACAGTATAAACACTTGTATAAAACATTGATGGTCTCTAACAACCGCTAACTTCAACTAGTTTTTGGCATCTAAATCAATCAATCCTCAAACATGCAAGGGATGTTCTCCATCTTGCTCTATGCTCTAAAATGTTTGGTCCATGTCCCGTTCACTAACATGGAGAAGGCCGGCTTTATGACCTGCGCTGCAGCCAGCCACCAGGGGGCGATCCAGACACTTTGGCCTCACGTTAACATCAGGCATCATTAGTTTGCTATAAGCAGAATCTACCAGGGAAGAAACTGAAATCCCTGCTGACACTTGTATGTATAAATGAAGTTGCCAGTTTGTGAGAGGACTGTTTAAGTGGAGCCTCCCGATGACCTTTGTGAGGAAGTTTCATCTTTTTTTCTTTAAGAGTCGAATAAATAAGTAACACCTCAAAAAGCCCGGCTCGCGGTTTCACTTTGAAAAAAGATAAATGAGGGGAATGGGATATGTCTTCCTGAAGATTCAGAGCCGCTGCTTACATTTCAAAGGCAGCGGTGGAATTAATATCTCGGTTACTTTACTTTTCACGAACGGGGGACTCGACTTGTCAGTTTTATCAGCTTCGGAGACAGAAGACAAATGAGCTGGATGTGATCCGAGGTGTTGAGCCGGGCACATATATAACTTTATACTGAACTCATCTTTAGAGCAGGAAGTGTCAGAGTAAAAATGTGAGTGTGAGAGGGAAAAAGTGAGAGTCTGCGGATGATTGAAAAGACAGAAATAATAAAATAAAAAAAAGATACAGCTTCTATATTTAAGCAAAAAAGTAATTTGCTTGTCTCATTCAAATCAGATTTGTGCTTGATTCGCAGCCCACGCAGTTCTGCACAGACGCACAGTTCGTCCCCCGGCTGTCCTTTCTCCCAGGCTTTGATCTGTTCTAAGTTCTAAGCTGCTGCATATGCACACTGTCACATCCCGTCGCTCTGCTGCATCAGCGCCTGTACACCGGACAGATGGTGAGAGACGGGTTGATGAGGGAGATTGAATGGTGATTTATTGTGGAGAGAAATAAAGAAATAGTCGAGTCTGACTTCACACCTGAACGTCCAGAGCTGGTTGGTCCAGTTTGAATGGAAATTGACATTCACAATTGGCTTTAACTCTCCCCGCCCCCTTTAACAAGATGACTTTTGGGTGTTTATGTTGATCCAATCTGATTTTGCCATGATCTCAATCCACCAATCATGCCATTGCTGTCAAACTTTAAACCTGTGCTCCTCCTCTCCATCGCTGTCAGCTGTCATTCCAGTCACCTCCAGTCTCCACATCTCATTCTCATCTTCACCTTCCCCTAAATCTTCTGATTGAACAACCACACTCATCAAATTCAGGAGCACTACGTGACACTAGTTCAAATGCTTCAATTCTGCAATGTTCAAATATTATTTCATCATAGGTGAAGGCTGCCAACAATCCTGCAAATCCTGGCAACTCCATCTCTAGAGAGACGAGAAAGGCTTCTGCTAGATTCTCTTCTTTTGTTGTGTAATGCTGTGAACTCCCTGAATTCGTCTGAAATAAAAAAAATGAAAGTGTCTCATAGGTATTGACATTTGTTTCATCTCCCTTTGGGATTGTGGTTTGTTGTTGTTTTACTTTCTGGCCTCTGGTTTCCTGATCTCCCACAAATCCACCAGCACCTGAACTTTAACATCTGATCAACAAGTTGCTGCGATATAAAAAATCTATGAGCAACATCTTTCTATCCAAGCAGCAATGAGACCCTTGTTTTCATCATAGCTTTAAATATTCCTTGTGACGATCATTCTTCTACAAACAAATATGTAAAAACACACATTTCATTTCAAACAAACTGCTCAAGGTCAGTGATTAAACATTTCTACCACTTTGCTTTTTTCTTTCTCTCAATTTTGCCTTTTGAAAATCTGTCTGAGTTCTTTCTGCTCAGTTTCCCAGTGGAGGCGGAGCAAACGCCCTGTGTAGATAGGATGCAGGCAGTAAACGCTGCCGGGCAGACAGTGTTGTGAGAAGTTGAGCACGAGCAGGGATCGTCTCCAATCAGACACGAACCAGGCCTCGCTGTGCAGCGTCCTTTTCACTCAGCCGGACGGGGACACTTCAGGCCACAGAGCCGTGACCCCTGAGCTGCTGCCACAGCCGGTGTCACGGCAAAATATCATCGGCTACACATGTACAGTTTCACTTAAATGGGAAAATAAAACAATATTTTGTACAATTGAGTTTTTCTCTACTCAGCCATTCATGAAACTAATTTACAGCGATGGCAACGGATCTGTGAGGTTCAAGGGTCAAAATAAAGATTTCAGGATGATAACATGCTCACTCTGGCAATGCGAATATGCTGATGTTGTGCAGATATTGTTTAGTTTACCATCCACCCATCCTTTTTGCTTCTGCTTATCCGGCATCCTGAGGCTTTCCCAACACAGATGGGACATGTAGACCCTCCATTGAGTTCTAGATCTACCCCAGGGTCTTCTCCGAGTGTTATGGCGTGCCAAGGAAACATCCAACGCCTATGAAAGCTCTTAGGCATCTCCATTGTACCCTTTCAACATGGTGGAGCAGCGGTTCTCTGCTCTAAGCTCCCTCCAGATGTTTGAACCTTATCAATAAAGCTAAACCAAGCCATCCAAAAGAGGAGGCTGTTTTCGTGACCTCGTTCTTTCCGTCCCCACCAAGGACTTGTGACCGTGGGCGAGTGTTGGAACGTAGATCGAACGGTAAATCAAAAGCTTCTCCTCGATCAACTCCTCATCACAACACAACATGACATAACAGCTGCATTACTGCTGACGCCACTGTACAGACCCTGAGATACTTAAACTCAATTCCCTTCAGGCAGCGGAGAGAACAGTCTGCTACTCATGTGATGACAATCTAATCAATATTTATCAATATGGCTCAATCGAAAACCACAAATGTAAACCTCGAGGTGGTGATAAAGGAAAAGGTCAGACGATCGCTATTGTCACATCCCCTGAGCACCGTGAGCATCGTTCAAACGTCAAGACAATTTATTTAATAGCCGTAGAGACGGTTCAATAAACTGGAAACAAGTCAATCTCACGGTGGCACAAGAACTGCATCACGTTGTCACCGCGCCCGGAGGCAAAGATTTACTCCTCCAGCCCGGTTGTGCAGAACCATGGCGAAATATCTTCAAAAAATTACAAATGCAAAAGTATTCAAACCACCCATTCTTTATCTCCTGGGGAAAGTTCCAACCTTTTATACAAGATGCAGCCGGATCCTTTTTTAAAATTGAAATCATCTGAGGGAAATGCATAGAGAGTAAAATATGCAAATTCTGTAAAATGGGTAAATTCAGGCACAGTTGGTTTGCAGAGTGTGGAAACTTGGGATGAGGAAAAAAAAACGCCCCATTGATCTCAACCTGCAGCTGAACAACTCACTTCCGCAAATAAATGAATATATTAATGAAAATACGTGTTGACATGTGTTTGTGTTATCAACAGAGAGATCTTTCCACATCCTTCATTAAGGGATAACAAGGATGAAAGTCACGCACTCCAAACCAAAACCCTCCATTAAAACTCATCACGACGTACAGATGAGAATAAAATCAATAATAAAAACCTTCTAATTGTCCATAACAACTAATCTGACAGAGAGCGATATATAGGCCGAGAGGTTGTGTTGTTGTTTTTCTTCTGGCACTTTATTGCCTTCTCTGAGGATTTCAGTCATGCACACCAAACACAATTACCTCCAATCACGCCAGGGAGGGAGAGAGGAGAGGGATGCGCTGCTAACAAGGCGTTTAACAGCAGAAAATGAATGCTGCGGTGCACACAGCAGGCCACCTCCAGTCCTCATTACTCATTCATGAGCAGTGGAGAAGTGGAGGGAATGTGGCGCGTATGGGACGGCCTCTGTATAATGAGCATTAAATTGGACCACTAGGGTGAAGGAGCCTGGTGTGAGGTAGACTCATGACACTGGAATAGATAAATTAGCATGTGCACACTTTCCCTTAAACATATGAATCTAAAAAATGTTGGAAACCAAAGAGCCTCCATCTGTGAAATCATCCAGAGACCAAACTTGGAGCTGTTGCACCAATAATTAATGACGAGAAGGATTTTGGGCGACTCAGGCTTAAGCAGAGTGTTTTACATCCAAATTAAATTTCTGTTTTTCTCCCCCTGAAGCTTCAGAGTCTTTGAATATGAAAACATCATATCTCCACCAGGTTTTCCTTCACTGGCAGAGGAGCAGCTGCAGGATTTGACTTTTTGCTGTTTCACAATCTGAAAGAACTTCTCCCCCAAAAATAACTAATTCATATCCTCAGGAAAACGCCTCAAAACTTAAATTTAGATTTAATGTACATCTGTTATTAACATTTTTTGCTTTTTTATTACCGAAGGAGAAATTAAAGCTTCCTCATTAGTTAAGCAACATGGCTCCGAGCTCCAGCACCATATGCTGAGCTCACTGAGCATATGCTGGGAAATGTTCAGGTCTCGTGTAGCTAGTTAAAACTGGTGAGATCCCAATCCCAGTTACAGGTTTGGAATTTTAGATGGGGAAAAAATTGTGTTTACGGAATTCATATTATGGGCAATCAAAAATAATTTTGTCTATTCTGTTTCTTCACATTTCTCGTTGGTAATTGGGAGTTTGGGAGGAAGCAGGAGAAACATGCAAAACTCCAGAAAGACCTCAGGGCACCGGGATTCTTGTGGCGAAAGTGCTAACCACTGTACCACCGTGCCGCCCCCTCAGCTTTCCCATCAGTCCCACTACAGGCACAGAAACTGACACAGTATGAGATTGGAATGGATTCAAAGCTATAATATTTAAGTTTAATGGCTTTAATGGAAGTTAAAATATGAACCAAAAGATATTCTGTAGGATTTTTTTGAAGATGTGAGAAATTAATTAACAGTCCAGATAATGAACCCAGTTAATGTTAATCCATTTGATCAGCATTTCTCAGGCCTTGTCAGCTATTGTAATCGGAGGATTAGCTCCGTGTGTGTGAAGGTTGAAGTCCTGCAGAGCTATTAGCCGGTGTGGAGCCTCCTGTCACCCCACTCCAGAATAAATTGGATCCGGACGATTTACGGCACACCTGATTGCAGTGGCTTGGGGGTAATGAGAACCTTTTAAGAGGAGATTGCCTTTGGGTTGGGGCCTCACCGGAGGGCCCTAACCTCTGACAACACTGCAGATGTGTTTTTTCCTGCTCCCACTGCTCAGCTGGAAGAAGCACACCTGCCTCTCCCGGCCCTGTAGACCCAGCTTCCATCCAGCGGGCCACTCTGTGCGTTCGTCTGCAGTCGTATCAGCGCCTGGCAGCGGCTGTGGCTCAGCTAATCTCCCCAAGCCTTAAACAATGTGGTTGTCAGAGGCAGGGCACGCCGATCCCCCTCGGCTAAGCCGTTGCTCACACTGGCAAATGATTCCCCAGCAACACTCGTCCCTCTCTGCTCGGCTGCTCCGGAGCCACATGTTCAGAAAGAGGCAGAAATGTGTCTCGAGAGCTCGGAGCGATTCAGCTGCTGCAGAACAACCTCATTCCCTCGTCTTTATATTCCTGGTAACGTTCGTGGTCTCCAGAGGATGAAACCTACTGACTGTGGTGATTGTTTGACTTTCCCTTCTATCACCACCCTGAGATTCACATTTATAGATTTCAGGGAAATGACTAAACTATTGAGTGGTATATATATTATACATGTTCCTCAGGGGATGATTACAAGTCTCCTAATTAAACTTTTATGTGCTTTAATGTCTATTTGACTCTGAATGATTATAATGATTCACAGACTGAACGTCATGCTGTATTGAACTTGAAACTAAAGATTGAGACTAAACTCCTTAGAGGAATGTTTACAAATCCATGAGGATAATTTTCTCACATGCTTCTACAGAAACTGACTTATTTTTGCAATCAGTGGAGTCGCCCTCTGCTGGGCATTTGAGATAATCAGTCTACGTCCATATCTGTGTACAGGCCTTGTCTACACTACTGCTGGTATTTGCTTGAATGAATATTTCTCTCGCTCCCTTTTAGAAAATACCTCTATCAAGAACACAAATATCGGGCCAGTTGGTGGCGATGAAGTCTACACACAAAGATGAAGAAGAACGCTGTGTTGCCAAATCTAGCTAGAAACTGTGGTTTCGCATCACTAACCAAAATGTAGAGAAATCGGTAAATTTAGTCGCCATTGTTGTTTTGTTGTGTCTCTTGCATGCTCATTACGCAAATCTGAGGTGGGTAAGCTGTGAAGTAATAGATATACAGAAACCGGAGTTTCAGAAAATCTGTTTTAGTGACTGAAATCTCTGTTTGCATGTGGATAAGAGGCTCAAACACAGAGGAGGAAGTTTGTTTTTCAAAAAGTGTGGACAGGGTGACAGACTGTTATAATAACTGGATGTAACCTGCAAAAATTCACATTAGATTTCCCCATAGAAAGACTAATAATCAGCATGCTGATGCTAGTGTTTGGCTCAGGGCAACACTGCACCTGCATTAGAAACAGAGTTGCCACAGCGGCACATCAGTTTCATTTCTGCCTGTGTTATCAGGCCACTTTGTGATTCATGTGTTTTCCCTCCTTCATTGAGAACCATATGTTTGTCTCCTCCCTCCTGCTGTAGATCATAATAACACAGTGAAGGGCACCAGGGAGGCTGGCTGCAGATGAGCTACCGAAGCCATTAGATAAATCAGACCCAGCGAATCAGTGGAGAGGAAGGACATGGTGTAAATTTTCCAATGTGTGAAAGCGCTGCCTCCCACACTTGACACAGTTAATCATGAAGCTCTCACTGACGACCATAAATAGCCGCACGTTAGTCAGTTCTCAGCGCCTCGGCGTGCGGATGACTCCACTGTGACTCCACAGCAGAAATCAGGAGCGGTTAAGTCCACACACTGCGGCCAAAGTCTGTTTCACCGCAGCCGGTACGTTGGTGATATTTATGAACTAGTGGACGATGAGTCCACAGGGAAAAAGATTCATACACTAACTTTCAAATAAAACATTCACAGCAGTGCAAGTCCATCAAAATACAGTAGTGGACTGCAAATAATAGAACACTTACTTCAGTACATGTACTCCATTTTATGCTAATTCTACTTTACCACAGTTCTAAGGGGAATATAGTCTTTATCCCTATTACATTTAGTTTAAATTACTCTCTGCCCACCCACAGAGCTGTTTCTAATTTCTAATTACTTACTGCTCATATGCTCTGTTGTGTTTTTGGTCAAGTTAAACACAGGTGAAAGTTAATGCTGGTTCACCTGAAACTCTAGAAACATAGAAAGGCCGAGAGCAGCTACTGTCATTAAGCTGTGACCTGTAAAAGCAGCTCCCACACACACACACACACACAGACACACACACACACATACACACTAACACACACATATCATGTCATTAACAGACACTAGAACTTCCTTCTCCTCGCTCTCACTCATTTCCCAGCTCGGTGCCTTTAACAAAAAAACAATCAAGCAGGACTCATATGAACGGATTCATCACTGTCAGGTGAAATATGTTTTTGTACAACTGACAACACAAGCTCAGGGTCCATCCATAAAAACAGCTAGTGATGCTTTTCTCAGCTACTGCGAAACTTTATCAAAACCTCATATGTAGTCACATTTTCACCTCAAACGGGTCTGATACAGCTAAGAAAACGTCGGAGTATTCTCTCTGAGCCGATTTAATCTTCCACAGTTCGCAGCTCAGCTTCACCTCAGGAGGTGTCTCGTAGTCACAGTGACCTGACGTCTGCCGACTGCTGCTCGCTCTCAGTTTATCCTCTTCTCCCTCTCTGCTTTCACAAACACCGTTGCTGTTTTCCGCTTTCATTTTTAGCAGAATGCTTGTTGATGTAATACACTCAGGGATATCAATGCTGGTCTCTGAGATACTGATGAGATAAAGACACGGAATTCAAACTATTTCTGACATTTTGAAAAGGAGGATTTATACTCAAGGGTAGATTTATTTGGTAAAGTTGTACAAAAGTTTGTCATGAGAAACTACTAAAAAACAGGGATTCTTAATGCCTCCTTTAGAAATATATCTTTCATTGTGCGTTAGGTTTTAGTGCAACTGGCTTCATTGGAATCGAATCATCACTCACACAGGACTCATGGAACCCTGGGATCATGTGTTTTGTAACAGGGACACATTTCAACTTAAAGATTCAGTGTGTAAGATTTAAATTTCTTCTAAATAAATACTTTATATTTACATCGGGAGTGGGTCCTCTTGTTTTTTTGAGACTGCCAAACTGAACAAACTAAACATCTTTAGAGTTTTGATGACAACTGGAGGGTGTGGTGAAGGGGGTTAACATGGTGAAGGGAATTGAGAGGTTGAAATACCGACTATCTTTCTTCTTCTCCTTCTTCGCCTCCTTCTCTCTTTGCGCTTTCTCTCTCTTCTCCCGCTCCTTCTTCTCTTTCAGCCCCTTCTCCAGTCTTTTTTGTTCCTTCTCCTGTGCTTTTTTTTCATGCTTCTTCTTTCTGGCCTTGTCCTTGTCTGACATGAGGGTCAGCGCCTGAAAAGACAGAGTGGATACATCTGTCATTATAAAGTCTCTTAAAGTCTAAATCTATATTATAAAGATATTGTTCCAATACAACTAAGCTGATGTCACTTACCTGAAGCTCAGTATTCTTCTCGATGAGGAGCCTCATATCTTCCTCCATCGTCTGAGCTTTGGCTTGAGAATCTTCCTCCATGATGGGCTCCGGCTCCTCTGAGGCCTCACGCAGACCCAGCTCCGTGTTTTTTTGAATCCAGACTTCTTTCTCTGCCTGCTCCCTCCTGAGCTGATGCTCCAGAGCGTTGATCTGAAGGCGGCAGTCATCCTTGATCTGGAGGGTCTCAGTTATCGTGTCCGTCAGTTTGACCACCAGCTCAGCATTCTTCCGCGAGTCTTCCTGCATGTTGAGACACTTCTCCTCGGTGGCTTTGATGAGACTCTCCTGGTCCTTGATTTTTTGAATGCAGTAACCTTTCGCCGCCTGCTCACTCTTGAGCTGATCCTCCAGAGCGCTGACCTTAAGGTAGTAGTCATAATTGTTTTGGAAGACCTGAACCTGCATGGTCTTCTGTCTGGCCATGAGCTCAACATTCCTATCTATCAGCATGATCCTTTCTTTATGAAAACTGACGACTAGTTGATCCTTGAACTTCTTGTACTCCTTCAACTGCTCCTCCATCTTCTGGATCTCAGCCTGCTGTACTTGGGGAGGAGCGTTTAACAATGACGCATTATCAGCCTGTCTCTGTTCCTTGTTCTCCTTCCATCTTCTCACCATACCGCTCATTAGCGTCTTAAGATGGTTCTGGTGTTCTAGCTCCATATTCTTAAACTCTTTAGATTGCTCTCAGTAGACCTTCAATTGTTTTTCTGTGGCTTTGGTTCCGCTGCAGTGTTGCTGTTGGAACAGTGGTCCTGTGACTTGTTCTTCTCTTATCTGTTGTGCTTGAATCTTTGTGTTACGGTCTCTGTGTAATTCTGTCGCACTCTCTGATCGCAATGAGAATTGTCTCTTCTTCAATATGTAGCCTGCTCATATAGAGTATATTGGCTTTGATCGGTTTGATCTGGCTTTGATCGGTTTGATCTGCCTCTGATCAAAAGTCTAAGTACTAGTCTTTGTTCTAGATTCTGACATCCAGAGCACAGTATCACACTGAGGTATGCTGTTATTCTTTTCTTGTGTTTAATATTTAACCTACTGTCTGTTGTTTACTGTACTGTCTGTGCTTGTATTAGGCTGCATCTATGTTCCAGGGGCAAGGATCATATACACACTACATACACCAATTATCCAGTCTAAAAACTAGTTATCTTCTTTAATTTCCTCGTTAATTATATGTGGACAGATAATTTGTTTGTCCTTAAACTACAGCGCCGCTTCCCTGGACCTCTGTCACCCTGTCAAGCTCCCAGGACGCCCCTGGTAGAAGACATCCCTAGCATCCACCTGCTGGCCCCTGTTTAGAATCATGGAGCCTGTCCAGAGGCCTGAAGACAAACATTTGTTGATTGTAGAAGGTCAGCAGAGAGGTGGAGGGGATCCAAACACACACATGGGATCAATTAGTCACGAGAATTAACCCAAATTCAAACCTAAAACATAATGCTGTTGTCGCGGAGTCATAAAAATGTAGTGCAGTGATCTGCATGGACCAAAAACGACTTCAGATTCCACACTGATGAAGACATAGTCTAAACTGCCTCATGCTTCACCACATCGTCTGAAGTGTGTTCAGTTACAACAAACCTGCATTTTGCACAGCGTGATCAATTATTCACGATGTGTGATCCTCAGGAAACACGTTGGACTGGAACGATTCAGAGAGGCGTGAAATCTAAAAGCATCGTCGCTGGCTGCGCACAACATGGTCATGTGTGTCAGTAAATTGATATGATGTTAGTCAGTATCAGTGGGTGTTTGTGTGGATCAGATTTTACGAATTTACTGTAATTGCCTGAGAGGACAGACGGTGGCTTGTGCAAATGTCAATTAGGTGTTGGCTGTCGGAGCTGAGAGAGAGAGGACGCTCCTCTCGAGCGCCCCTTCCTCTCAGAGGCGTCCTCACGGGAACGTGTGGACTCGAAAAATAATAAGTAAGCAAAGCTATAATTGTTTCGTGCGCGGTCAGACTTTATGAGCCCTCCCTACCTCTGAGTCGCTCAAACCCCAAAGTGCGCTGCTCATTAAAAGAATCTGCCTCCGCAAAAATGCATCTTAAACCGTTCTCTGAATGTGGAGGAGAAGCAAAGATGCAGCAGAGCTTCAGTCCAGGAGAGAACACAGTGTTTCTTCTCTGCTCAGAGAACCAAGGCTTTGAATAATAAATACCAGGTTGTAACCTCGTATATTCATCCTCTTTCAGGCCCCGAAATCCAGTTTTTTTCCTTCAAGATGGAATATGTGTAGTCATGGAGTTATTTTAAGATTCATGACTGTAACCCTACGACTGTTTAAGGTCACATTTCACATGTTTAAAGTGATGGGAGATATTGTGGAGGTGGGGGGGCTGAGTGAGCACCTTCACCTGTACCAGAGGATCAATCAGGGGAGAGCCTTAATTGGATTGATCCTCAGGTTTAAAAGCTGCCTCATGGAGACACTCACAGAGACACAGGAGACATCAGTGAAGCTCAGGGAGGAGTGAGTCATGCGGAGAGACACAGGAGACAATACTGAGCTGAAAGCCGTTGGATTGTACATCAACGTCATAGCCATATTGGACCATGAACATTTGGTCTGGTTAAAAAAACGAATTATTACATTTCTCAGCCAATTTCAATTTTATGTTTAAGAGTTTATGCTCTGTATGTTGATTACAAATACTTTTGGTTTTCTGTCTCCTAGAATCTGATAGTTTGGCCATAATCACTGCTAGACGTTGAAAAGAGTGTGTATAGAATAAATATTAAATAGAGTTTTGTATTATTCAGTTTTACTCAAGTCAGCATTGATTCAAATATAACTGCGGAGGACATTTTGAGTTGTTAAAAAGGGGAAAATCTCTTGGCAGCAGCATTTATTAATACTAAATAACATCACACTGATGCTCTGCTGCTAACGAAAAATACATATCACTATTTGATCTATATTTGCACATTCATTTTTTTCTCTACTTCTTTTGTCAGTATTTACAAAAATAAAAAGGGGTTCTCCATGACCTGAGCGCAAGAACACTAGAATAAAACTAAAACATGTCCTCTATACATCATACAGGGATGTCTCCTCTCCCTCTTGCTGTGTGAATCACATCACTTTGCTGCGCTTGCACTCACATTTAGTCAAATTCAATTTCCATCTGTTGAGGAAAATCTGATAGACTTTCTGCAGAAAGAAATCCAAGAGCAGACATCTCCTGTGCACACAGAAAATTACATGAGCACAAGGAGAAGAACTGAAGCTGGAGAACAGGAAGTCTGAGTGCAGGTGTACGGTTTGAGTACAAGCAGAGAAAACCCAAGCACAAGCAGAAGGTTTTCAACTTGGATTTCAAACCTGCCCTCAATCTGAATCTCTTGAATAAAGATAGAAAGAAAACCTTTGCACCTTAGTTTGTGTTCTGTCACTTTTTTATAACTTATAAACATTTGTGCTCAAACCACGTCTCAGAGTCTCTGCACATTCAGTCCAAACAAATCATCGCACTATAATAAGATGCCTGTGTTTGATACACACCAGATCTCACAGGTTTATTTAAATGCAACCCAGTAGGGACAAGGTACGCTGGTTTATATGAAACACTCTGTGAACTATTCTGTGGCGTCGCTCGGTTGAGGAAATCTGATACGACTACATTTGAATATTTAATGCAAATAAAGCTTTGCTCTGCGCTTCTGGCCGTGTTCTCCCTCACATTTATTAGCCGTGGATGTGATGCGAGTAAGCAGCGGAATATTTCACCCAGTCGCTCGCTCTGTTCTGCTGCTCAGTCAAAACAACTGTGAGATTCATGAATTCATAATTCTGCTTTGGGAATCTTCTGTTTGATATTTTTGTGTGCACGCTCTGAGGAGAGATTCCCACAACTGACTCCACTCTTCCTGACCTATTTCCTTTTTATGTAACAATTGCTGTTGCTTAAGTCCTTTTCCAAATCTGCTAATGTTTTGTTTTCCTCCCGGTTGTTATTGTTCTGTGATTATTGTTCCCGTCAGTGAGATTTAGACCCAGTCAAAATACAGAGGAGAGGAAGGAAAGCTTTTCCCTGGATGTGTCTCTGGGGAGCCTCTCCACACAGATCTGTAAATCATCCAACCTCGATAGCTGTATAAATATTTGGCGCTTCAAATTTTAATAAAGAAGTCGGGTCAGCCGAGTTTTCCTCAGAGTCTTTCCTCACCCAGTGGGACTGTTACCTTGAAAAGACAGAAATAATGAGAGTTACAGAAAATCACACTTTCAGCCCCGTGTGGTTCATTGTATTTTACTTAATTGGTGTCAGATATTACCAGCATGTGTTTACTACATATCAGGAACAACTCATCAAAGTAAACGTTTGTTATATGTTACATCACATGCAATGATCACCACATAGTGAAATGGAAGGTTGGATGTCTGAAGAATAAAAATCACCATTGCTCAGTTAGAAGGGACACAAACACTTTACAGGCCTTTTACGTCCTGCTAGAATAATAGAGCATCATCATGGGCAGCACCATGCATGCTGGTCCTACTGTTGTGTACTTAGGGTCAAAGATGGCTGTTTTGCGTGTCCTGCGTCCACATGGTGTGTTAGTTGTGTGCACATCGTCAGAAATTAAACGCACACGTCAAGATGCACGTTAAAAGGTAGCAGGTGCTGTAGCGGGCAGTACGTGAATATAAATCCAGAAGCTCTACACGGTCTGATCTTCTTGTTAACTCACCTGCTTGTCCCGCCATCACCTAGCAACAGAGCTAAGGATGAGAACGTTCTTCGGCGTATTTAAAACCCTGAAAAGATAAATGCAATGTTTTCACCTCGCTTGCTGCCACCATTACATCATTCGGTCTTCAAACGCAGCCTCAGAAGGATGCGTCTCCCAGATTGAGACGCGGCTGCACAGGTTGCAGCTCTGAACGTGACAGTAATCTCTTCAAGTTCATTTTAAACGCTTCTCTTTGTCTCGTGCCTCGAACAGTTGAAGTTCTCCGCCTCGCTGCACACAAAAGAGGGTCAATTTACATTTCGGTTTAACAGCTGGTAATTATCACGGCAAAGCTCCCACGTTAAAGTCTGACTCGAGTTAATTGTGCATTCAATTTAAAAGTGCTCACATTAATGGATTCCAGAACTCCCCTTGTTTTAGTTCTCAGGTGCCGAGAGCGGTAACGTTAACGATGAAATATTTATGATTCACTGCAACTTCCTCCTCCTGGTGCGTTTGTTGGGTTAAAGTTAAACCCTGAAGAAATTTCATCAGCTGCAAGACGAAAACAAGTTGTGATCCAGCAGATTGTGTCGTAGAGAGAATCATTTCTCCATGTTTCATGCGGTTTGATGATTATTTACATTTTCATTTATTTTATATATAAATAAAGGGAAACAAATTGCTAATTAAACAGATTTTCATCATGATTATTCCTCAAAACTCAGAAAGACAGAAATTAGCCGGGTCGTTTCAATCGGTGCCACACGAGCATTATGACTTTTAAAACTTTATTTAATTGTACCGAGATACAGCGGAAAATAATTAAAGATTCATACGAATAAAAGAAAACAGGAAGGATATCAAGGAATGAGCCAAATCTTGTTAATTCATGCAAATCAAAATTTCCCCACAGAGCCATACATAAAATATAATTAGCAGAGGACACAGAGAAGCCTTTCTTCTTGAAATCACTTTCATATAATGAGCATATTTCTCATATATTTTAACAGCGCGGCCGCGAGGAGGCCAGACACACAACGGAAAAGTCACTTTAGTGTTTGTGGCGCTCATTTCTCTTTTATGATGTGCACGACTTAAAGTGAAGCACCGATGCTGTCGTTCAACGAGTCTCTGCTGGTTCTCACCGATTGTTCGGTTTTACAGAACAAACTTCCCATTGAAGTGCAGCAGCTGGAAAATGAGCAATCTGAGTGAGGGAGCCCAAGTGAGGCATCAATGTAGAGGATGAGGAAGAGGAACAGTTTGTAATCTTTGTCTTCCACGTACCACACACACACACGCACACACACACACACACACACACACACACACACACACACACACACACGTATACACCTGCAAACCCACGGAGCTCTGAGCACACAAGCCCATCACTTTCATTTAAATCTCTCTAGTAGAACCACAGAGATGCCAAGTAACAACAAGACATATTAAAAAGATATTCAGCTTCCAGAGGCGGCAGGAAAAGATGTTTCCCAAAGTTTCTGACATGTTTGTTTGATTGGATGTGTCACAGAATATTGTTTAGACAAATCAAAATACTGCAATGGAAATATCAGAGCTTCAAACCAGCGTCTCATGGGATCTGAAGCTAAAGCTAACGGGCAACCAGTGGAGAAGAGGAGCCGGTTGTGTGGGTGGCTGGAAAGTTTTGTCAGCGCAACTTTTTATTATCCCATTTAATATTTTATATACTTCGCTTGTGAGGTTTGTTGTAAAAATATATAAAAACAAGAAAAGATACGTCTGGTTTTATAGAGACAAGAACGGACATAAATCCTCAGTTATTAGTTGTTGAAAACTATTTCTCCAGAGAGCTCGTCCATTTACGACCGTCTGCTGCAGCTTCAACCTTCACTTTGTTCAGAAGCAGCAAACAGCCCCCCCCCCCCCCCCACTTCAGGGACATGTCCTGATTGACAGCTAAAACAGACTCGAGATTGGTCAAGCATGTGTGTCGGTGGGACGTTGACACTTCATCTCCACACCACAGATCACTGCTGTACAGATGTTCACTCCAGAGGAGAAAACAAAAGCACAAGAACCTGTATTCAGGGAGTTTTCACTTAATTTCTGCTTAACGGGAGGAGGCGGAGATGCATTGTGGATGTTTTTACAGTCTAAGATCTTATCTACTTAATATTTAGTCTGTTGTTTATTTTCTTATATCGTTGTGAGAATAAATTATACCCAAATCACATTAGAATTTGTATAACACTATTATTATCACACACTCTAATGTCAATAGAAGAAAGAATATTTATTTTTATGAATTTCCAGAATCTGAGACTTGTTGTTATTTTTAGCTATGAAGGAAACCATGTTTGTCACAATAATTACATATATTTAATAAACTGTTTTACCTTGAGCCTCTGAGATGGACTTTAACTTTCAGTGGTGCGTCAGAGATTTATCTTTTGCTGAATTATATTTCTGAGAGAAAGGTCACGCAGACATAAGGAAAGAATTAAAAAAAACGAGGAGGGAAAGTTATTCTGAGCAGTGACAGAGTGAAAAACAAACCATCTTCATTTCAGTGTTGATCTGTTTGTTACTGACGGAGAAAAATATCCATTTGATGAAATGAAACAAATTGATCGGTGAGTTTTGGACGATAGCTTCGAGCTCTTAATGAATAAAGAAAACTGCGAACTAAAGGTAGAAAACTAATCTCTGTTGGAATACAGCTGCCAAAATAAATCACTGTCTATCTCTTTAAAGAAGTTAATTTGTGAAACAGCAAGCTTTGTGTTTCATCCGCACTTGATCCATACCCGTTGCTCTGTTTCAGCACATTTACAGCAGTTTAACAGTTTGAGGTTTTCAAACACATTCACTGAGAACTTTGAGCTGAACCAGCGAAATCCCTCCTTACTTCTTCACATGCACAGGAAGCTCTGTCCTATCAGGCAGATTTCAAATTTTAAAAAAAACGGGACCAGCACGAATCGGCTGCTCAGGGCCTGAATTAATTGAATCGTCCGGGTCGTACGTTCACAGGCCGTTTGTTTGCAGGAACAGATGCTGATCTAAACTCTGCATCTTCACAACTACCAGCGAACACGATGAAAGGATGTGATGGATCTGTGGACA
The DNA here is from genome assembly GCF_963576545.1 of Limanda limanda. NCBI lineage: Eukaryota > Metazoa > Chordata > Actinopteri > Pleuronectiformes > Pleuronectidae > Limanda > Limanda limanda. The sequence goes on along the minus strand of NC_083642.1, from coordinate 5,707,442 downwards.
CTCCCGGAGGCGGGGGGGCACAGTTTTCCACTTAATGAGAGTATTATAGAAGCCGCATGGAATCAACACCCAGATTTTTATCTAAAGGATAAAAACATTGAGGCAGCGACAATCAAAAGTCAACGATTAGCAGTGGAGAGGGATGTTGTGTCTGAGACGCTTCGTCCAATCAGGTGCTGCGACCTTCGTAATGCTGACAAGATGTTATTTCTTTTAACGTTAGCTGTTCTGTTGCGTACTTACATTTAAAAACAAACTTCCTCCGACGTTTCTACCAGCGCTAAAGTAAAACAAAAGTATAGTATTGATTAATCCAGACACACACATCCCTCTTCACTATTGGTGATTGCTCCTGAAACTCACTAATGGGACCAATAATCTTTTAACCAACTAATTATGATGTCCCCACAAGGTCCATGCATCTTCTGCATGAACTGAAGGACTCACTCGTTCCAGCTTCTCTTTCATGGACCAGTGGTTATCAGGGCACCGTCCACTCCAGAGACTGAATCTGGTGAAACAAGCTGCAACCTGACACAGATGGAGGTTTAAGTGCAGCGATGGCGGCTTGTTGTGGCGAAGCCTCGTTAATCCTAATTACTGCCCTTCACTAATGAAGCCATTAGCCCTGTTGTGTAGCCAGAGGATCACTGAGCTGCTGCTGCTGCTGCTCGTTTCTGTCTCGTTCTGTTTCTCCTTCACAAGTGGCCTTTAATAGACGATACATGTTAGTATCATGCACGTACAGTAACCTGGAGACGAGGACCTGTTGTAATAGTTGTTATGGATTATATGCATATTCATCACCAGCTTTGAAAGGCATTGCATCACAACATAGCGGCAGATTGAATTGCATCCTGTTACAGCTGCACAGCAAAGCCACAGATTGATATTCGTGAATCAGGCGAGAATTTGGAGGAGAGAGTTTTGGAGCTCTGGTTTTCAGGGACGTGTGTCTGTGCTTGTGGGGACGAGTTGACCTGAAGGCTGAATATACTTATTAATCTGTTGGGACAGTGAAATGCAAATGCATGAAAAAAGTCCATTTTGGCAGCGAATCTGCACAAACTGCTGCTGGAGAGTCAGAGGATGAATTATTTGGTAATCAAGCATAATCATGAAGTGGCCGAGAGAGAGCTGCTAAATCAAAGTGACAGGGGAGCACAACAAAAAAAAAGAAAATAATTCACCAGTGAATTATTAAATAATCATTATGTAACCATGTCAGTTAGGATGTTCCCTCTGCTCCTCACTCAGGGTTCATCTGAAATATTCTGTGAACAGCATCATCCTGCGTGTCTGCTGCAAACATCTGGATGCAGAACATAAAGAACATACAGATTCTAAAATGCTCTCACTCAAAACCATACGCACGCACTCAGATATAACGTCAAAATTCCCAGACCAAAATAATGCAAACACAGAAACCTTAAGATAAGCTAAGTTGATCCTTTATTTCCCACAACAGGGACATTTTCAATGATCCAGCAGCAAGTGCAGTTAAATATTGATATCTGTAAAGTAGTAAGTAACAATACTTTACAGATGTCAATATTTAATATGGAAAAACTTTAAGTTAATAAATTAAAAAGTAAAAGTGTGTACAGAATGACACTAAGGTCAGAATACTCCACACGTCTTAATTCGATTATAGTTTATTCTGAGTTTGACCCAATTCAAGTTAAACTCAAACTCAGACTTATATATTAGATCTTAATTGGGTTGTAATTGTAATGTTAGCGTCCATGTAAACATAGTCAATGATGATGTATGTCGAACATATGGAGATGAACATAAGGTCAAAGCAAAATCTAAAAATCGCTGGTTGTGTTTCCTGTATTTGCTCATAATTCAGCACATGTGATGTCACACTGAAGATATTCTAAACACGAAGCCTCTCACTACTTTATCTACTAGTTCAGCCCAGATTGCACAAAACCCAGTTCGACAACTTCTCTCCAACTTCTCGTGCTGCTCGTCTCTCATGAGGAGTCTCTCAGTATCATGACTTCTGTTGTCCTTCTCCTCCTCCTGCTGCTGCTGCTCTGGAAACTCCATCTAATAAGCGGCCGCCTCATGATACCTGTCCTGGTTTGGAATTGACCAGGCGGGAACATGGATTCTCTGAGGATCACGCCCCGTTGACTCCCAGATTGCATCAGCCTCTTTCCACCCCCCCCCCCGTTATTGATTGCCACCCCTTCTTCTCCTCCACGAGTAATCACTGCCTGGCAGCGGGGGGGGGGGGGGGGGGGGGGGAGTCGACAGAGGCTTGTTCTATTCTGCATACGGATGAGATGTAATCTGTCTGCTGTCTCCAGCTGGAAGTGCCATCGGGCGGCCGAGGGGCACGGGAGCGGAAATGACTCTGTTCCGTTCAATCATTGTTCTCTTGTTGAAAGTCGCCTTCTGGACAGAGCTGAGTGCGAAAAGATTCTTCACGTAAACACAAGGAGTGTGTGTGTGTGTGTGTGTGTCGGGGAGGGTTGTGCGTGTGTCTGTTTGATGAGCAGCATCCACAGTGAAGGGCGACAGCTGCTGTGACCTCTGACCTCTCCGTGTCCGGCTCTGGACCTGATTCTCTCAGTGACAGGGATGAAGTTTAGAGTTTAGAGTTTGCCGGATGGGCCCTGACACCCCAGCTGCAGCGGAGAGGAAGATCCACGTCTTCTCCCAGATCCGTAATCTGCAGAGAGTCCTCGTGGTGAAGGCGGCTCAGACCCCGGATGTGACACCGCGTGTTCTCCCCGACACGGGATCCAACGCGTCTCTTTCATTGTGACTCAGGGAAGCTTGTTAAAGTGGCTTTTTCTTTGGGGAGATCGGTTTGCCAAGTACATTTAGGATTCTGTCTGAGCAGGTCAACTTCAAAGAAAGAAAGTGGGAGCCAACCCACCAATCAGAGCGCAGCAGCCTCCCTCGGCTGCTCTTTGCGCGACAGCTCTGCTCATCTCCTCTCTGTCCTCCGCCCAGATTTGGACGGATGTGTGATTATGTTCTCTCCTGAGCGGCGGCATCATTTCAGACAGTCGAGCTTCAGAGCTCATGAAGATTAATTGCTCCGCTTCGTCCTCTTGCTTCCTTTTCCCTGACGCAGATCCAACTTTGTCTGGTTTCTTGGATGTCAAAACAAAAGTCCCTCTGCTTCCCTGTCTCACTCGGAACAACACTGCCGCTGGTTTAATCGCTGTCGTCTGATCGGAACATTTCAGTGGCTCTCTGGGATCTTATCTGCAGTTTGGATAGATGTTGTCTTCGTTTGTTGAGCTCACACTCTGAGAGCGAGACGTGCAGCAGAGAGGTTTTCTCTGTGGTTTGTTGTTAAAAAAAACCTGCGTCTTATTCCCGGATTAGACAGGAGAGGCCAGATGTGTGTTATTAAAGAAAAGGTTTGCGATATTTACTCACATCCAAACACAGCACAGCCTCACGTCTGGCTCTGAACACTGATGGGAGCTGATAGGCTGTTGACTCGCCTCACGTCGCCCCCCCCCCCCCCCCCCCCCCGCCTCTAACTCTCAGCTGCTGCTTCTTCATTCTCACCCGGAACGTTCGACTTCCCACCGTCTGACAGTGACGCGCGAGGAAGGCGAGACACAAGTGTCACTTCTGCTCCGTCGAAAGTTTTAATTAGCACAGTCGCTAAATTAGTCATGATTATCTTCAGCGATCGTATCTACTGCACATGGGTTTCATCAAAAGGTCAAAAGAAGGAATCACATCCTTCGCTAGAGTAAAAGTATCAATACTGAAAAGTTAATTTGCGATGTTAGGCGTTTACATCCTGCTTTGAGATTCATCATTTTAATTTTAATTAGAAAAGTACTGGAAATTTTATGGCCACGTTAAAAAATACATTGTTCATTTGTACAGTACATTTCAACATTTCAAGAAACCACTGTTAAATGGGTACAATCTATTATTACTGGATCACCAGGCAGTGATTACCTTGTGCACCAGGGGAAATATTAATTTGAGTAATACTCTTTTGATTCTGGAGTTGACATCCAGGTGATGAACTATTGGTGCTGAGGGAAGGTCAAAGGTCAACAGGTATGAACGTGATATAGAAAATATATCATGCATGGTTCAAAAAGGCATTTTTCCAGGTATCATCATTGTAAAGAACTATGAACACAACCTTAAGCTTCATTAGATCAAAACATGATTCATGTCCATCTGGTGGGGATGACATCATTGTGACATCATGTGAGAAAATGACGTCACTAGGGTAGTGATGCATTACTGTTACTTTTGTAACCAAAAGCATTTGGTTGGATTATTCAATAACTACTCATCCAATATCCATGAGGAGGGGTCGGGGCACGGCACAAGGAAGAACTCATTCAAATATAGAATTGATAAAGATGAACAGGGTGGAATCCAGGAATCTAATATTTCTCAAACATGCTGAAATAGAGCGTTTGGGGATTTATGCTCGGCCCAAGTTTCTTCTTCTCCTCATTTTGTCTATTTACTTTACTATAACCAGATCACACATGTATATCCTGTAGCTCTCAGTTAAATGTTCCTTCTCTCTAATAGTGCATTAGAACGATAAGGCTGCATAGAATAAAAGCAACTTAAATTCGCTGCTTGAGTGATTGAACCGGTGAAGGGACGACAGAAGGAGCCATGACACTGAACATGTTGCCATGTTTTCACCAGCGAGATGATAAAGAGGAGGGAGGGGGGGGGGCGATGTCAGTGGGCTGTGATCTGAGGCTTCGGGGGAGTTATCAGCAATATCTCCTCCACAGAACAAAGTGCCGGCTCCCTTTGATGGCAGCCCTAAGTTAGGAAACATGATTAACGTGCTCCACTTTCTCCTAATTCTCCGAGGGCGGACTTGATAAATCCACCGAGCAGCAGAAAGGACGTTGAAGGGAGCAGCGGCGAAAAGGGAAAAAGGGATGGAGGGGATGGAGGGGATGGAAGCAGCTTTTTCAAAATGCATCCTCCATATTTATTCTTTACATGCTACAGACAGAAAACAACAAAGCTGCGTTCTCGCCGTCTTCTTTTCTGCGCTTGTTAATTAACAAAGAAACAGCGTCAGTGAGACGTTTTCATCTCTGAATGCAAAGAGTCTCACATGAAAAGAGAGCGATGACACATTTCTGCATCTCCAACGTCTTTCATGGAGACTGAAGAGCTGTTGTTTGAAATTATCATCCCCCCCCCGCCCCCCGTCCCGCTGCTCAATACTAATCACCCTCTGTTTCGCGGCGCCTCAAACCATCGCCGGCTGTCACACGCCGACATCTCACATTATACTTAGAGACTCAAACTGCTTTTGGAATTGTTCACCGCGACTAAGATTATTTGTGCCGTCTTCTGTTGGAGGGATTTGTCGGTTCTGAAAATCCTCCACATCTGGGGGGTCAGCATCTCGATAGGATTCACCTGCACAGCTGGTTACCCCCGGTTACTGGAGTGGCTTAGATCTTCTGAACCCTTCCCACTACATATGTAGATAGAGAGAGTGTTTTCTCTGCACCAGTATTCACGCCATTGTTGCAGGATTATGACAGAAAACAACATCAACGTCCCATGATGCACTTTAAATGTTTATTTAACACTTAGCATTAATAGTTTTAGATTAAAAGCATGTTGGATGATCAGGTTTAAATGTCGTAGTACGGTTGCTTTGCGTCAGTTTGTGCTGTGACGTGCTGCTGATCTTATTATAATACGATATTTTAAATATTAGGGACGTATGCTAAAACACCCAGTCTGTGACAATTCCAAATATAAACCTGTTCGTCTTTATCTGCACGATAATTCAGATCATAAGATATCACCTCTTCTTATCAAGAATAAGAAGAGGTGGAATCTCCCGAGAGAAAAGACGGAGATGTTTTTACTTTTGTAAACGCTGTGAGCACAATGCATGATGGTTAATGTTGCCTGGTTGCTGACCATTGATTGGACATTACTTTTCAAAATGCACTGATGGATACTCCAGCATATGGGGTATATATAAATTCACTTTATAAACACTGGACTTTAAATTCAGAGGAATAAAATAGACATTAACAAGCCCAGTTATGCCTTAAAGTGTTGTAAATGTAAATGTGTGTTCCCCAGTATCACCGTCCAGTCCCGTGTCCATGACTCCATAAATGTCTTTTCTTTAAATTCAGTTGTCCTCTCCTGAGTGTTTCCTGCCAGAAGTGTCTGGTCGTGACACTTTAAACTATTCATCTTCATTTAGTCTCTATCGCTTCTCAATGGAAACAAATGGTCTCAATTTAGACGTTTAGCACCGACTGATGGTAAAAGTGTGTCGGCCAATTTATGAGCCAACTGTTAAATTGAGGAGTTTTTTCTTCCACAACTAGAACCAGTGATTTATTTTCTGTTAGCGAACGATTTGTCGTGACAATGAATACTGAGCGGAAGTTCACTACCGCCTTGTGAGTCTGGAACTTTGGAGTTTTCAGTTTAGTCCGAACCAAATAACAGGTGTGTTACGGCTCTAAAGGTGTGTGTGTGTGTGTGTCCAGTGTGTGTGTGTGTGTGTGTGTGTGTGTGTGTGTGTGTGTGTGTGTGTGTCTGTGTGTGTGTGTCTGTGTGTGTGTGTGTGTGTGTGTCCTCTCTCCAGGTTCCACCCTCCCCCTTCCATACGTGGTGGATCAAACCAGGATCCCCTTCCGTCAACAACATGTGATCAGTTTTTCTTCATCTCTCTTTTTCTTGTTTTCTTTTTGTTACTCCCCTGAGCTTCTGGGGATATGACTCATCAAGGGTCCTCAGACCTCAGTCTTATATTAGTCCAACCAGAACTGGTGGTGTCGGTCTGTACAACAGTTCCGTTAGTTGGTAGTTTGAAGTGTAGTTTGGACAGATCAGCCTTTCAGACCAATTGCAGGAAGTTGAGAAAGCATCAAACAACAGAAGAAGAAAAATAAAAAGAAGAGTCTTACAGGATAACTGACATCATAACAATACATATGTAGTACAAAATGTTTTATTCTCTCTCAATTCAAATGTGAGACTAAAACTAACCAGGTCAAATGTAAACAATGGAACAAAGACATGAAGCTCGGCTGCAAACGCCCAAAGTCCAGTTTGAGTCTATCTTTGGTTTAATACATCCATTAAAAATGCTTTATGTACAACAGATAAATAATCACTGACTCATTCCTCTATTTCTAGAATGTGGTAATGAAAAATCTATTCCATCTTCTGCATATCTTCCTCATGCTCGTCGACCCAGATTCATGATAAAAACCCTCGTGGCTGAAGCCATGTCAAAGAATTAAGGAGAGAAACTGTTAAAAGGAAGAAATAAAGTGCACGAATCTCTGCAGGGTCCAAGGAGACGGAGGCTGTTTGTGAAGTTGAACGACTCTTTGGTTTTTGAGGACTGCACAATAATCCGGTCATGTTTCCATCTCAGCTTGGGTCACGCCTCGCAGCTTCCTGGCACTGGACTGAACAGTTGCTCGGCCTCACAGACTCTGCACCTCTGCTGTAAGAAGTGCAGGCGACCGGGACACACACACACACACACGCACAGACACACGCACACACACACACACACACACACACACACACACACACTACTCGTTTCAGGTTCAGTTTGATGTTCGCAGACACAACACTTCAGAGGAAAAGGTAGATTGTAACAGAGGAGGAGGGAAGAGCCAGCAGGCCTGCACCTCATCTGTTGTTTTTCTGCTCCTCATGCTCTAACGATCAAATGCCCCCTGGTGGTTCAAATGAGTCACGTGCAATGTTAATCTGCCCTCAGCAGCCACAACCTTTAGTTTGGTTCATCTTCAAAGAGGTTGTGTGAATATTAAAACATGTGCTGTCAGCAACAGGAGATTTCAGCCCAGATACCTGAGAAGTATTTTCCTAAGGACTCTGGGGAAGAGTTTTCACATCCTTTGCTTGATTATTCATTTTTAACCATCTGCTCCAACAAATCTCAGAGGAAAAATGCTCGTTTAAATCCAGTATATTTATCTCTCATTAATATTTACTACTCAGAGTGATTTTCCCCTTTAATCTTCAGACTCAAGTCAAAGTTTAAGGCCAAAAAGAGGTCGAACTATTCCGTTTATTTTAGTGAGTTTAACATTTGACAAGTTCACATTAAAAGCTATGATTTAGAGCTGATTGTTAAATTATCTTAATTGGTTTGTAAGTGAAGACGTCAGCAAATATTAATTATTGTTGCTGACAGACAGACAGACAGCAAAGATAATAAACTGGTGTTTCACTTTCCCTTTTCTGATTCCTAACAAATGTTGTTGTGCAGAAGCAGCTCAGGCAGCAGGCGACAGGACATGCGATGGAGAACGAGCCTCCCTCTTATTCAGGGCCACTGGACTGTGATAGGTCGGCTTCGCCTGAGGAAACCGATGAACCCGACTCGGCGACTCAGGTGGAGGCCGATCAGCTTGTTAGAGAAAACAGGGGGAGGGAGGAAGAAAAGGAGGAGGAGGAGGAGGAGGGGAAAAACAAGCAAGGACTTTTCTGAATCGGGGCCAGAGAGGAGCAAATTAAACACTCAGAAAAAAGAGACAAAACGATGACTTTATGTTATATTAAGGATAATATTTGCCACGTCTTTTATTTATTAATTAAATATAATTAATTAATCAATTAATTAAACTTATATATACATTAAAAACACAATTTATTTAATCAAATCACTCCAGTTACTTGATTTATTGACACTTACCCAACATGACAGAAAACACCTCATTAAATGTGACCCTTAGAGTTGAACTTATGTTATAAAGTCACTTATTTTCAAATTACACAATGTTCTTGAACAAGGAATAATACAGGGCAGTACCAGGGCACTTCAGGGACCAATCGGATTTAAGATGGGGCCCACCTGGCCCCGCCCATGGGATTTATAATCCCCAAAGTATCATCCAAGTACTTTTTCTACTAGTTTATAGGTACTCTTACTTAACTAAAGGATCTGCATACTGTCTTTTTCCAACCAATACCTCAGCTCTCTACCTAAAAAAACTTTACTCTTTGAATGAATAACACACATTTGGTCAATTATAGATGCTGGTGGCCTCTGGGCAAGAATCCATCATCATTATAAAACTCAGGAGAATCTGTCCATGGACGGTTCAAAGTCCGTTTTCACGACTCATCCGACATTAAACCATTTGCCTCTGTGAGCCAGCGAGCACCTTTACGGAGCTTGGGATCCACCATGTCAGCCGATATACTCCAACACTCCCCAGAGAGGTGGTCTCATGCCAGAACAGAAAAGAATCCGCCTTTAGGTAACCCAGCCTTTAAAATCAGAGGCATAAAGACCCTGAAATCCATCAATCACATGTGGCACTGACACGCCCGTCACCACAGACACACAGGGCAGAGCGGTGACACCCGAGACGCCGCTAAGTAGGCCATCAACTATTCATCCCGCCGTGATACGCCTACACCTCTCAGGTGTGATGACGTCCGTACTGATTTCACCGGCCGGGGCCTAGGTTGGCGCTAGCGGGAATCACTGCCAGCTGCGTGAGGAGTCCGGTCACGCATCGCAGCCAGATTGCTCACAGGGAGGACGGGCACCATGCATATTTCATGAGGGTTTTCTAGTTTTTTGGATCATTCATCAGCTGTTTTAGCAAAGCTGCTGACAAGCAAACCCAATGCTTACACCGGAGTGAGATTGCTGTAGTTTTTAAAAATTCATCAGTGCAGGGACTTGTTAATTGTCGCCCCTCTAATTGCTTTACTAACACATCCTGAAGAGGACTGCCAGTTATCGACCCAAACGTTCTGTGTAGTCGCTATAACAGCCAGGATCAGCGTAAAACCCCCCAGAGCTGCAATGTCTTCATTACAAGTGAAGAAGTCCGTCATGATTGAGTCATTTATTAATTAAAGTGTATAAAACAAAGAAAACACACAGGTCATGATGTCATCACACACAACGCACAATTTCCGTCTCCTGCTCCACGCACGTACTCAACGCTCACACTTAAAGGTGCTTCATGCATAGTGCCGGGTTTATGAGAAGACGAGTCCACAGATAAACCACGTGAAATTGGCAGAAATCATTCACATACGACAAACAGCTTCTTAATTATTTAATTATTATTAATAGAGTTTGTTGACGTTCAGATTGATTCTTTAATGGCTTTTTATTTTGTATTGATTATGCAGAGTTGGTTCAAAACAAAAACACAAAAACCCACAAAAACAACGATTCATTATTTTCATCTTCAATTCCAATCTTTTATTATTTTCTTGCTCAATTTATTAATTTTAAGGTTAGAAAACAGCCAACGGTAGCATTTTCATATAGTTTTTTTTAGATATATATGCAAGATAGTCAGTTGATGAAATTGAGATTTTAAGAATTAACTTGCAATATTACGAGAATAAAGTTGTAATGTTACATTGATAAAGTCATAATTGAGAAGAAAGTCGTTGTTTAGAGCAAAGTTGTTGTCTGAGCTTCACTGAGTTTCTGTGCAGGCTCACTGGACTGTACTGTACTGGACTGTACTGGACTGGACTGGACTGGACTGGACTATACTGTACTGTACTGGACTGGACTGGACTGGACTGGACTGGACTATACTGTTCTGTACTGTACTGGACTGGACTGTACTAGACTGTACTGGATGACTGGACTGTACTGGACTGGACTGGACTCATGATTTGCAGCGGTAAAGAACCAGTTGGACCTGGTTCTTTGTGAGCACTCTGATTGTGTGCGATATGGCACCTCTTTCCTGATGTTGTGGTAATGTGGTCAATATATACCCTGTTTTTTTCAGAGGGAAGATTAAGCATCATGTTTTGTTTTTGAAATGTTTTTAAATAGATGAACAACAGAAAACGATAAATATTCAAGCTTGTGAACCTGAAGGAATCGTTGGACAAGATGGGAAATCTGCTTTTTCACTTTCTGGAACGACAACAAGGCGAGAAAATTGAGATGGAGAGTTAGCTTAGCTTAGCACCATCATAAATCTATGTTTTAACATAGACAAAGTAAACTGTACAAAAGTGAAACCAAACACTCGACCGGCATCTTGCACTTTAAATCATCAAATAACTAATTAAAACCAAACTATACAGAAGAATTATCACTTGAACAAACTTAAAATAACAGGAACCATCTAATTCACGTGTACTTTGACGTTTTAGTTTGACCCATCCACTAACATGGAGGAGGCAGAGTTCATACCTGGCTTCACTTTTGGTCAAGTCGTCACTTTGGGTTTTAAACTAAAAAAACAAATTGCATGTGGTAATTTGATTTGCATATTCCAGAGCTGATAGTCGACGGAGATCTTATTGGCTGTTTCTTGACTTTATGCTAAGCTACGCTAAACCTCTGCTAGCTGATCGAGTGGTCCTGACCTTCTCATTTATCTCTTAGTCGTGAAAGTGAATTATTGTGTTTCCTAAACATGTTTCAACGATTCCTTTAGCGCATGAACATAGAATCAAATGTGCACAAACGATGAAGAGAACATACGACACATATCAAATCAAGCGGAAGAACCTCCAGTCTCTGCCGAGTGTTTTGTCTTTGTCTCTTCAACGATGCGTCCTAATTGTTGTCACACCGGCCGTAGTCGCTGGAGATGGTGTTGTCTATCCACCTGCGGTACTTGGACACGGCAGTGTAGACTCCAGGAAACATGGGCTCGGCACACCCTCTCCCCCAGGACACCACGCCGTAGAGCCGCCCTTCACACACCAGCGGACCCCCGGAGTCCCCCTGAAACACAAGCAAGAGTCGAGCTTTACTGGAGAGGCCCTTAATATACAGAATTTAAAGTCTGATTTTGTTTGTTCTGTTACCCCCGCCAATGGAAGGATCGGTTACATTTTGCAGCGGATCTGAATAAATGCCACTTACTGGTCATGCACAACGGCAGCTGAAACCCTATGACTGTTTGAGTGGATGGTAAAAACTTTATGGGCGATAGCACTAGCAACAGTCTAGATAATGAACTGGGCATTAGCCTTGGTGGAGGTGCAGTAGTAGCCCCAGAGGAGCGATGACACTGGAAGGTGTCATTTTACAATTTGAAACAGATACATTCTATTCCACTGGGAACAGACTGTTATTGTTGGGAATCTGGGAACTCAGACTGTGTTTACTTCCTGGTTCTCTGGTTGGTTTGTGTGTGTGTGTGTGTGTGTGTGTTTTTGTGTGTCCTCCCTCACAGTGAGTGCTGCTGGCTGCTCCTCTCTGTCTCTGAATCTGTTCCTGCATATTGAGATGCTGTGGATGCAAATCCTAATAATTAAAGCCATTGGTAACGAGCTCCTCCCACCTTGCAGGCATCTTTTCCACCATTGGTGTAACCAGCACAGAGCATGTTTTCTGTGATGGCGCCGGAGAAGGACTCGGTGTTGTTGCACTTCTCTGTGGAGACGACGGGGATCTTGGCGGTGCGGAGGGTTGAGGGCATCTGGCCTCCGCTGGCGCTGGTGTATCCCCAGCCCGACACCCGACACATCCGGCCCTCCGCTATGGAGGCGTCCTGCCTGGGCAGCAGAATGAGGGAGACGTAGCTGTTCAGATAGACCGGAGCCCTCAGCTGAAGAGACAGTGGACAGTGTGATCAGTTAACCCTAAATCCAATTTAGTCATATGGAGAAACATTTAAAAAAAAATAGAAAGTAGTTAGGATACTGTGCCTTAACAAGCATAATGTCATTGTTGTTGTTGAGGGCGTTGTGCTCGGGGTGGGGCACCAGAAGTTGGGGCAGGATTTCCTGCTCTGAGCCCTCATAGACGCTCAGAGAGTAGTCTCCTGCTACTACCATCATGTTGTCGACCCTGCAGAGATGCAAAGCAAAGTCAAGCACATGTTCCGTGACAGCTTCGCTCTGGGCCGATGCTCCGTGGTCTTCAGGCGACCACTTGGTTCGTGAGACAGCATGAACACCTCTAGGCTTTAATTTACATATTAGGCTCCAGTAGCAAAGTGACTGGGAAAGAATGACGACCACAGTGACTTTTTTCCGGAACTTTTAGGTAAAACCATGATGGCAGCATGGTGGCAAGAAGGTTCTGGGTTCGATCAGGACTTTTCTGTAGGAGTTTGCATGTTTTTACATCTGTCGGACTAATTTATGCAAATGTTCATCAGAAACCCTTCATTTCTGGTGTAAGCATGACTGGTTGCTTGTCTTTATGTGTCGGCTTTTTGATACGCTAATGATCTGTGTGATGTCAGCTCCAACTCCAAAAACACGTTATTTCTCTGAGCTTTTAACTGCTGTAAACAAACTGGTATTTATCGACTGGCGGGGAAGCGGCGAAACGCTGACATTTGGGAAACTTGACAACACACGGAAATGTATCGTGTCATTCAATAAAACGCCAATATCAGTTTGCTGACTTACTTTTGTAATCCAAGACGCCGCAGTGAACACCGATCATTGTCCACGATTATTGCTTCCTCAAGAGCCAAAGTGTCGGTGATCTAAATGAAGGTGTTGTGTTGTGTTGTCGGTGAGCCTCGAGGCCAACGTATGAGTGGGCCTACCAGAGCTCCGGTTTCGCGTGATGCAGAAGTGACTATCCGATACGACTCGGAGAAATGACTGGATCTTTAAATGAAATCCTTGACGCACATGTCTACACGCACAGAGGTCATTGTGTGTCGAGGCGCCTTTTATTGCCGCACACAACTTCCATTACAAAAAGCTGAATCAGGACACAAAGACGTACAGATTACCCCCTCCCCTGACCTGAGGTTTATTTTACCACTTCATCAAGTTTGTGTTTCTGTCACACAGGTTGTGTAACTTTCACACTCGGCAGAGAGAGAAGATGAGCTCACCCGATGTTACAGTGCGCCGCTGTGAGCACCCAGTACTTGTGTACCAAGGAGCCCCCGCAGATGTGCTGGCGGCCTTTGGTCTGCAACGACACCATGTACTTCATTGTATGTGGGCCTGTTGGGTATCCTCCCACTACTCGCTCCTCTGCATTGTCTGAACCTGAAACACACACAGGGATGGAGATAAAGAGAAGCTCCGGGTGGATTCAGAGGGAGCAACACCCGTTGGTCCAGGAGGTTTTTGTGTAAAACCACACAGAGCCAACGCAGCTGTGGTTTTATTACTGTACTTGCAGCATCAGATAGATAGATAGATAGATAGTTTGCTTTATTCATCCCCAAAGGGAAATTAAGTCGTCATAGCAGCCGGTATATTTGAATACAATAAAAAACAATACAATAGAATAAAATAAAAAATATTGAGGTAGAAAGAATAAAAACAGAAACACAGATAAATAGATAGATAAGGTGCAGTGGCAAGATGATGGTAATAGTACTGATGATATGATGGATGGTAATGTTATTGTTAGACAGTATATAAAAATAGTACAGTATATATAGTATATAATATAACATAAAATATATTTATATATGATAGTAATTATACCAATATAATAGCAGTATATAGTAATAATGGCAGCAACAGTATATATAATAATAATAATAATAATAATAATAATAATAATAATAATAATAATAATAATAATAGTAAATATAATAATAAAGAATAAAAGAAGTAAAAGAAACAGCAGGGGGGGGCCGAAGATCACTTAGAAACCATCTCATCCTTGAAGTGCAGTGATTGACAGGGACGACAATCACAGGCGTATAGTGTCCATCACACCTTCCTCTCTTTATATTGAGGTTTGGATCCTGACATGTAGCTACATTTCCTCAAGTGCAAAATTTGATTTCCACTTTATACTCTTTTGAATTCATTGTACTCCACAATTCAGTGGTGCCTTAAAACCTTTTCACTCATTAGTCCAAGTTACTTCCCAGAGTGCCGACCTTTTCCTCCTGCTTTCACTGTGTCGTTTATCTGCAGCAGTGAGTCCTCGTGTAAACAAAGATTGTGGAGCTCATTTAAAATAAGCTGAATCCGTCGTGTTAGTGTTAATTAGTGGCGGCCACCATTGAAGTGTTGGAACACCTGCTGGCTAAAATCTCTTGTTTGTTAAAAACAGACGATGCAGCATCCGAGTGTGGAGGATTTATTTTAATCTTCTTTTTACTTCAAGTGTTTGTTTAACATTTATACCCGAGTGAGGTAACAGCTGTTACTCCTTGTAGGGAAAGCTTTAAACTGTTTAAACTGATCGTCACTTATCAGAAGTATCCCTCAGAATTTAGCATAATGATCTCGTACAATGACAATTGAGGCTTTTCAAACTTCTATATCAAAATGTTATTTCGGTCAAACATGAGTTGACGCTGTAAAGTATAAGAAAATACTGAAGTCCAAGAATAAAATCTTTACATCTCACTGTGTTGGATTCACGACCTCATTTCTAGAGATTGATGCAAACGTCTGGAACTTAATGTGATTAAGTGAACATCAGAGTAACTTCAGCCACAGAGATGTCGTCAGGGATGAAACTGCACCCCCTCATCTACGTCCTAGATGTTGATCCTGAGCTATAATTAGCGGCCAATGCTGCGTGTCAGGAGCTAAGTGGTAACTCTACACAGTGATAACCACCCACATTCAGGTGCTTATGTAAGACCTTGGAGTCGAATCTTTAACAATGAGTCTCCTATTGTGCGTCATGTGGGCTGGATTGTGTAGAATAAGACACGATGCTCCAGCACTCACTTATAAACTTTGCATTTCAAGCAGGTACATGTTATTCAACTGGTAATGTTTGTTATCCACCATTAATGCACATGAATCTACATTTTCCCCTCAAAAAATTACAATTTTATCCGGAAAATAAAAGTCCCAGACCCTAGGCCAGTTCCAGATGGTTATCAGAGATAATTGCCGGGCACAAAAGCGGGTGTTGGCCACGACTGCCTGTTGTTGGTTACTTGTTGTCGGGCTCATCTGTTGTTCCTGCAGGTTTCAGGTTCTTTACATGAATAAGCACACTTTTACTGACCTTTTCATCTCAAAAGCCCTTTATCTGAGAAAAAAACATCTTTGATGGGCACAGCAACAAAGAGCTGGAACAATGACACAGTGTACTCACAGCACAAAGCTTTACATCACGACGCCATGATGTAAAACAATGCTATTTTAAAATAGAATCATCTTTTAATTTCCTGTCTATCCGAATGATTTCCCATATTTCTCCACGTTTCTCCACTTGTGTGATTTACGATTTTCCAGCAAAGACGCTCAGTCATGCCCAGATGAAAATGGCTGAGTCACACTTTCCTGCCAAAGCACCTCAAGGGAGCGTCAGCATCTAAAAGCATCACAGCTACAAGATGTGCATGTTTGTTAAAAACATAGACACAGCACACCCATGTTAATACACATTCAGTTTATGAACCCAAAACTGTGAGAGCGCTATGTTGTTTTTCCAGGATATTTAAACTCAATGTGACCCAGAGGCTAAAAACTTCACTTTAAACCCCTTCTTCATAAACAGCCTGCAGATTCACGATAAAGAGGCTTTACTTACAATTCACAGCCAGTAACTCCAGCAGTATACACAGCAGTAGGGACGGCAGGTCCATGGTGAGACAAAGGGAGCAGCAGCCTCACTGAGAGGCTTCACCTGTGCGCTCCTTGTCTTATCTTAACGCGAAGGCATCACACCTGCATTCTCAGGTTTCTTATAGTTCTTATTTCCGTTCCCATGGTCACCTCCTTGTCCCAAACAGATATATAATTGAAGCTTCTGCAGCACAGCCCCTTGTCTCGCCGCGTCCACGACCTATTCAGGCTTCTTTACCCCCCCCCCCCCCCCCCCCCCCCCCCCATTGTTCACCCATCACCCAGTTTATTGTCGGCCCATTCATTGTCCCATTAAAAGGATAAACTGTGCTTATTGTGTGGTAACGAACCTGTATGTCAGGTCCCGCTGCTCTGATGTTTACCGCCGAGCCTAATATGTGACACGTGACATGTTTCATGATGGAAGCTGTGGGTGGGGATGAAATGGAACGAGTGGGGGTCTCTGCAGCGTTTCTCTGCTCAGGGGGATTTCCCCGAGAAGGACTGATGAGGGACTGATGACAAACAGTGGAGGCGTACGTGTCTGACCGGGTCAGGCCAGCAGGGCTGTCACGTATCTATTCCTGCGGCCGGGTGTCATTAAAAATGGAGCAGGTCTCATCAACCCTCTGATGAGCCCCTGACCTCGGCCCTGTCGTTTGCCCTCGCTGCTGCTGATCGCTGCCGCCAGGCTCCCGGTGCCGCTCTGATCCCGGTGCCCCCCCCCCCCCCCGTGCTCACATTCATCTGCCCGGCCCTGGACTGAGAAGCCAGCTGTACATCACTAAGCACAAAGCTTGTGTTCTCATACTCTCACTCACTGTAAACTCATCAGCCGACTGGAAATAAAGGGGTTGAAGTTAAATAGCTTCCAATAAATCACACTCACTGTAGCATTGATCGGAAGAAGAAGAAGAAACACAATAATTGTGTATAACTCCGCATTTGTAACTTGTTTGTGGTTTTACAGACAGAAAATGCTATAAATTAATATATAACTCTAATATTTAACAATTTTATTTTATATACATTACATTCATTGGATTTCTTTATATTGTATTATATAACAAATGCCACATACACTGGAGAAGCCCATGAAATGTACCAAAAAGTAGAAGTGGACCCTATATTTAAGTTTACGTATACGTAAGCGCTCACACATATATATATATATTTGTGTTTGTGTCTCTGTTACTATTTGATGATAATTAAATATTTTCTAAATGTTTTTTTTGCTGTATTTGATTTTATTACTGAATCTGGGATTATATACATTTGAATATGAGATTTTCAAGGGACCATGTCTGTAATCAAATATTTGGGAAACGTAAAAAACTCAGCCCACTTAAAGAATGATTAATTCATGGCTGTAACCAAGTGTTTGAGTGGAACGGAGCCTGAGATCTGAGATCATCCCCGCTGCACGTCCTCACACCGAGGTGGCACTTCTCAGTGTCGTCACTTCTCCAACAGCTCCAGTGACTCAGCTTCGACCTCCGGATCAAACCTGACGTGTTTCTTCCTCTGAAAAATGTCCTCAGATACAAATATGTCCAGATACTCAAAGATTTGTCATTACTAGTAACTTGGCAACAGAATTCAAGAGTGAATATGAACTTTGGTTTAAAGAAAAGCATTTTTGCCTTTTCAACTCAACACAACTAACTTAGCTGCATAGAGAGAATATTTGTATAACATATCTGTATTGAATTTACTCTGTTCTCTCCAGGAAAACAATATTATATTTAATATTTTACAGGTTTTTATTTATATCCCCCTATCCTGATATCTTTCCTCATAATTACCAAACGTTACGTGGCTTCAGCTGAACTGGTCTGTGAAATAGAAAAAGTGGCAATTATTAAGCACTCACTTGTTTTGCTTGAGTACTTTAAACTAATATGTTTATGACCAACTTTTATTTACTCTCAGGCTTCTTACTCACAGATTCAAAGTCTTTTCTAACACGAGTTTTAACACTTTTACCAAAATTAGTATCATATTGGAACTACTTCTCATAGAAACATCCTGGTACTATACCAGCTAAGTTAAAGGAAATCAAGAGGGAAGGTTTCCAGGAAATTATCTGGAATATTGACCCATAAAACAAAGCATTACTGCCATTCTAGATTTTTCTATTTTTCTATTGTGTGTACGGCAACAGTCTTAAAACCCATGAACATAAAACCATGTCACTTGAGAGCACAGAACAAAGATCTGAACGGAATAGTAAAAAAAAGGGAGGTTTTCTGCTCTTGTGTAAAAATAAATGTTGTCCTGTGGGAACTGGGCTGTGGCCACCGTGGTTCGACCCCCCCTCACGTGTTAGAGTCCTGGGAGGAGGAGGAGACAGTGGGCAACGCCTCCACTCTTTTGATTGGTCAGTCTAGATAATGAAAATAACACTTGATTGGCTGTTGGTTCGATCTCTTGTTCCAGTTTTTAGTTTTTTTCCTCTGGATAAAGATGTTCGACACAACAGCTGGTAAAAGTGAAGCCGAAGTGTCTCAATCGCCCCCTGGTGGCTGGCTGCAGTACAGGTCATAAGTACAAGTAAAAAAATAATCTCAAAGTTCATTTCTGTCAGTTTAGATTTAGTTTTATTTGGTTCTGTACAAACATCAGGGTTGACGACTGAGACCGACTTACGATCATTGGAGAAATACATATATTATTCAATTCTTTCCAGTCAAAAAGAACATTCTGGATTATTCCTAATAATATCTGCAATAGATGTCTTACTCCCATCACAAATATCTACAATCCAGTAGTTGTAATATCATATATACAAAAACAAAACCATTCTAGATATATGAAATATCCAAAAATACATGAGTAAAATTTCAAAAAGTTCTTCACATATGTCATTGGGACATAAACGTGGGATCTTCGCCTGTCTTCAGGCTGTGGGGGCTGAAAGTGACCGAAGAAGCGGAGAGGCCGGTCGTTGTGATGAAGACGAAGGTGAGGACGAAGAGGTGAGGTTTTGTGCTTTATCCGACAAAACAAACAATTTACAGGCAACACCTCTGAGCTCTGGGAATATGATATTTTCTCTATTCTCCTTTTCACATTTACTAGACAAAAGATGAATAGAGAGAAAAGTTTTGCCTGTGGATTATTTTGGGTTGCATTTATAGTGATATATGGTATTAGTTTTATTAAGCTTTATGTTCAATTTTAGAGTTAAACAGTTTGTGTTGCTTACTGTGAGGAACCGTGAGATCCTTGAGATACTGCAGTGGCGTATGAAAAACAAGGGTGTGTAGTGGAGTAGAACCAAAGTCTGTAATGGAGAGGACAAAGGTTACAGTTACACACTAACCTGAAAGTGTTTGTGTCCCTTGGTTCTGTCCTGTGGGGGTCAGTGATTCATACAGGCTTAAAGGGAAATCAATAGAGAACTAATGTCTTTCACGTGATGTGATCGTGACATTCAGATACTAATGAATGACTGAATTTAGTAATTTATTTGTCTATTAATATAAACAGCACAGAGTGAAGACTTCAACATGTTGCGTTGTTGTAAATATGTGTTAAATAATATTCTACAATATAAAATATACACAAATAAACGTGAAACCTCGAAACTCTTTTTTCAGCTTCAGTTCAAGTTAAACGATGCAAATTAAAGTGGGACTTTATTTTGTATTTTATTCACCGACAAGACAGTAAACAATTGCTCTGTCCTGTGACCCAGTAACAATGAGGGCTGTGCACAGGCGTTCCCATCTTAAATAGCATCATATCCCAAGGTGCGAGCAGAAAGGCTTGGCTTAGAAATTGACCAGATACAAGAGAACGTCTGAGCTTTGTCATGTAGTAGGTCAGTTTCTTTGTTGCAGTGGGAGATGGAGGCAACAAGATGAAAAGATTATTCAAACAAAAGATTTGGTTGAGGGTACAGTTACACTATAAAAGGGAACAGCTGAGCACTGGCCCCTCCAGTTGGAGATAATCAGAAGATTGTTTGAGTTTGGACTTGACAGGTAAGTAGAAGGCGATCTAATCTCTTTTTTAAAGAAATAAATGTCATTATAAATATGAGTGTGTGACGATTTCAGGGTTATGATGGTGTTTTAATAAGTCAGGAATATATGCACCAGGTAAAACATTTATTGAATGAATGATAAAGATTAGTCATCCATAAAAATACCTTTAGGTGTCACACACAAGCTGAAGCTTATATACTCTGCACATTTAGAGGTTAGGCCACAAAGCTCAGGGTTTACTGTGACCCTTGGAATAATGCATTCACTTTATTTTACAAAAGAATAAATAGATAATAGAATTTCACACTGTTTTATGTACAAGCTACTAAAAAGTCATGTTTCTTCACTACAGGTGATGAGTACAAATATGGGTTCCCTGCAAAGGTGTATTCTGCTGTTGCTTTTGACTTTCACAGTATCAGGTAAGTTCCTTGAGTGTTTAACATTCCTAGAGACATTCAACCTTTAAAACCATTTCCCCCCTTTTCCTTTTGTCGACAACCTCACGGCCGACATCCCTGACCTGCTGCCCATTCTCTCCGTTCACAGAGGCGACAAGGATCATCGGGGGTCAAGAGGTCCAAAAGTTCTCCATCAAATATCAGGCGTCGCTGCAGACAGAAGGAAGGCAACACTACTGTGGAGGAACACTGGTGCACGCTCAGTGGGTGGTGACTGCTGCCCACTGCTGGAGACCGTGAGTGCCGAGACTAGAAAGATAATTACAGAAAGCGCTACAAGGTTAATGGGCAGGAAGAAGAGTTTTAATAATACTAATGATGCCAGAATGTGTATAGTCACAGTAAAGATGTGGTAGAGGGTATATTCTGAAGCCCTGTGTGACCCTCAGGCTTAGTCGGATGAGGGTGGTGTTGAGTGAACACAACCTGGATATAGACGAAGGATCAGAACAAGTCTTCGAGGTCGAAAGGTATTTCATCAAGCGATTTAACAGCCGAACCTTCGACAACGACATCCTGCTCCTCAAGGTAAACAGGAGATTCGGTCCCTGGAGCCCGTTGTGTGCTCCTGTTCTCTGTCCATGTGTGTGTTCGATGCCCTGACTTTCTGCTTCATGTTTCAGCTAAAACAGCCCGCAAAGCTGAACAGCTACGTCGAGCCCGCTGAACTCCCAGATGGCACAACCAATCCAATTGTGTGCACCGTGAGCGGCTGGGGTGTGACACAGAGGTACAAGCGTGTGCTCTCCCCCGTGCTGCGTGCTGTGGATGTAACGGTGTACAAGTACTGCTGGTATTACTACTGGTCGAGGATCACCCCAAACATGATGTGTGCTGGAAACTACAGGGGTGGCAAAGATTCCTGCCAGGTACAGGAAGGATTTATCTGTTTTATGTTGTATTCTAATGCATGTGTGCAAAATGATGCTGCCTTATATATTATATACTAATGTTAACATTCATTTCCCTGTGTGCTAGGTGCACGTTTGACTTCCTGCAGTACATACTATGATTAACTGCCCCTTTTCATTATTGGTTTAGAAACTAGATTCTACTCTTTTGGAGGGACGGTTGTGAGGCTGCACTTGGACGCAAGACTTTCTTTACAAACTTTAATGCACTAACAAACAAAAGAATGTCAACGTCACTACTAGTGAGGTCACAGGAGCAAAAGAGTTGGTAGGATTCCTTCTCTTAAAGGGGAATCGTCTACTCCTCATGGATTAAGGAAGACTTTCTCACCTCTAATTTTACTTGTGTATCCACAGGGTGACTCCGGTGGTCCTCTCATTTGCGATGGCAAATTCACGGGCATTGTCTCCTGGGGAATCAGCTGCGCAATTGCATACTACCCCGGGGTTTACACCAAAGTGATCAACTACGTCGGGTGGATCGAAGACACAATCAGAGACAACACACCATAAACACTTGATCCTGCATGAACAGTCATTGAGTCTGAAAACAGGCTAACAAGCTCTATTGCTTTATTTTATTACCATTAGCTTTCTTTGTGTTCTTTCAAATGTCCACTTTACACTCTTAGTTTATTAGCAATTTATAATTGTTGGGTTATCGTCTTTAGAGCTATGGTTGTACGTTGTTTATTCAAATTTGGTTTCCTTATAATTCAGTGACTTGTGTTGATTAAATGCTCTGAAATGAGATACAAAAAATGAGTCTGTTGCCATCATGATTGTTATGATTGTTTTTAAAAGCTGTAAAAGTTGTAGCAGTAGCAAACATGTCCAAGCTGTATTAGTTGGAGGTGGGCAATATACTTAAAATAAATATTAACAAATTATCACATGGCCGTTTTTATTTTTAAAAAAAGAGAATATTTCATGTGAAAGAAGTCGTTCAAAAGGACGAACACCTTTCAAAATACATTTGGTCCTTAATACATTAAAGGCAGATCAACTGCTGTATTTCCCTTTATAAAGTAAATAATGCCACGTTCCATTAAGGGCCCTCGGAATGACGTCACACCCGAATAACCCGAGTTGATATAGAGTTCCAGTTGCACGGGAACAATGTTTATGTTAGCCAAACAGCAACGCTTGGGTCTTCTGTGAATCTATTAATCTTTCTTTTCTGTAGTGAATCTTTGCAAAAACGATGTCGGACACAGTAGTTTCCTCTGGCCCTCTCCCTAACACAACAGGTGATGCGAGTTTAGCCGCATGTTGTCTTTTACCCACTGGAGGAAACCTGGTCTTGTTAGGAGAGACGTGTTCCCACTTGGGATGGAGCAGCTCTCTTATCTAGGAATATTACCCAGTCTATCACATGACAACCCAGAGTTGGGACCAGGAAGCAGAGCTGCAGTGCTACACACTTCTCTGCGCACCCTCTGGATCAGTCACACAACCCCATAGAGATTGTGTCTGTCCACCATCCGATTAAATTATTAAATTAAACAATAACAGCCCCTCCCTGAGACGTGGCTGCATCCTGATGAATATTTGAGTCTAAATGAATCTACTCCCCCTAGTCATTTAAATTCACACGTTCCCAGAGGAGGTGGAGTTGCTGCTATTTTTAACTCCAGTCTATCAATTAATCCTAAACCTAAACTCAGCTGCAACTCATTTGAAGTCTTGTTCATAGTCTAGCGAGGTGTTAAGCGGGGAAATTAATGATTGCCACAATGCCACCTGGGGAGTTTCACCTCAGGACTATTATTATATTTTACCTAAGACAGCACAGGTTCTTTGGAATCACTGGGGCAAGAGACGTGTTTAACTAATAAAGATTACTTTCTGCAGACTCAATACGATTAACATTAGACTCAATAGCGCCTCTAAAAAGAAACATGTCAAACATAGTCAATTAGCTCTGTGGTATAACTCAAAGAAACATGAGTTAAAACAAGTATCGAGAAAACTAGAAAGGAAGTGGCGCTCAAGCAACAGTGTTGAAAATCTCCTAGACTGGAAGAGTAGTGTTAAAGAATATAAAAAGGCTCTCCACAAAGCAAGAGCTGCCTTTTATTCAAAACTAAAAGAAGAGAATAAAAACAACCCCAGGTTTCTCTTCAGCACTGTAGCCAGGCTGACAGAGAGTCACACCTCCACCGAACCCAGTATTCCTCGATCCCTAAATAGCAATATCTTTATGATCTTTTTTAATGATAAAATTCTAACTATTAGAAATGAAATCAACCATCTCCTGCCCTCAATTGGCACTAATACCCTCCCAACAGCAGAGATCTCAGAAACGGCTGAGAATCCTTCCCATTACTTAGACAGCTTCTCTCTGATCACCCGTGATCAGTTTACTAAAATAATCTCAGGTTCAAACCCAACAACCTGTATCTTAGATCCTATTCCTACAAAAGTACTTAAAGAAATTCTGCCCCTAATTGATAGTTTGCTACTTAACACAATCAATCTGTCATTATCATCAGGTTATGTACCACAGTCCTTTAAAATAGCTGCAAACAAACCCCTTCTCAAATAACCCTAGACCCAGAGGTTTTAGCCAATTACAGGCCAATATCTAATCTCCCCTTCCTGTCTTAAATCTTAGAAAAAGTTGTAGCCTATCAGCTGTGTGAGTTTCTCCAGGAAAATAATATAAATGAAGACTTTCAGTCTGGGATTAGAGCCAATTACAGTACAGAGACAGCCTTGACAAAAGTCACTAATGACCTTCTAATAGCTTCAGATCAGGGATTTGAGTCTGTCCTTGTTCTGTTAGATCTCAGTGCAGCATTCAACACAATTGAACATCAAATTTTATTACAGAGACTAAAACAGTTATTTAACATTAAAGGAACCCCCCTAAACTGGTTCAAATCTTATTTTTCTGATCCCTCCCAATTTGTGCAAATTAATAATGAGTCATCTGTGCGCACCAAAGTTAACCATGGTGTTCCAGAGGGCTCTGTGCTTGGCCCAATTTTATTCTTAAGTTTTATTTTTACACAGTTAACATATATTTTGTAGAGTATGTCTGCTGTATTTAATTATATTCTGTATTGGGCGCTGTTTACGGCTTGTTGTTTGCGACACTTGATTAGTCCGTAATGCTGTTCAGTGCACATGCGCGTTGTTGTTTTTGAGCACATGTACATCGTGGTGAGTGCGAAGTCTAAGGAATGGACCGAAATACGTTTTTTATCGTGATATCGTGACAGGTTGAAAAGACAGCATCGCCAGTTCGGTATAAGATCAATATAAGGTACGCTCCTGATCAAAATCTTAAGACCAGTTAAAAAATTGCATGAATTTGCATTTTGCACTGTTGGATCTTAGGAAGGTTCTAAGTAGAGTTTCAAAATGCAAAAAGAAGAAATGGGAACAAGAGACCAAAAGTTGTGAGCAGGCAATTTATTGAAAACAACAATTTAACTCAAATAGGCTGTTCATCAGCTGATCAAAAGTTTAAGACCACAGCCTTTAAAAGCCAAAATCTGTGCAAAAATTTGGATTCCATGTAATTTCCTGTCAAGTAATCACACTGTGAAGATCTCTTGATGGCAACGGCAAAAAAGCTCACCGTCTTTGAACGTGGTAGGATTGTTGAACTGCATAAACAAGGCCTCTCACAACGTGCCATCGCTGCTGAGGTTGGACGCAGTAAGACAGTCATTTTGCATTTCTTAAAAGATCCTCAGGGTTATGGAACAAAAAAATCAAGTGGTAGACCCAAAAAAATCTCACCGGCGCTGAGCCGGAGGATCCGAATGGCTGTCCGTCAAGACACGGGACGATCCTCGTCCCAAATTAAGGCCATTACTGGTGTTGACTGCCGCCCAATAACCATCAGACGGCATCTGCGAAGGACGGGCTTCAAAAACAAGAAACGTCTTCAAAGGCCACGTCTCCTTCAACGCCACAAAATTGCCCGTTTAGACTTTGCAAGGGAGCACCAAACATGGGACATTCAAAGGTGGAAGAAAGTTTTATTCTCTGACGAGAACAAATTTAACCTTGATGGTCCTGATGGCTTCCAACGTTACTGGCATGACAAGGAGATGCCACCTGAGATGTTTTCTACGCAGCACAGTGGAGGGGGCGCCATCATGATCTGGGGTGCTTTTTCCTTCAATGGAACAATGGAGCTCCAGGTTGTGCAGGGGCGTCAAACAGCAGCTGGCTATGTGGAGATGTTGCAGCGGGCATCCCTCATGACGGAGGGCCCTCGTCTGTGTGGTAACGACTGGGTTTTTCAGCAAGACAACGCTCCAATTCACAATGCCCGTCTGACCAAGACTTTTTTCCAGGAGAATTACATCACTCTTTTGGACCATCCTGCGTGTTCCCCTGATCTTAATCCAATTGAGAACATTTGGGGATGGATGGCAAGGGAAGTTTACAAAAATGGACCTCAGTTCCAGACAGTGGATGCCCTTCGTGAAGTCATCTTCACCACTTGGCGCAACATTCGCACTAGCCTTTTGGAAACACTTGCATCAAGCATGCCAAAACGAATTTTTGAAGTGATCAACAATAATGGTGGAGCTACTCATTACTGAGTCAGTTTTTGACACTTTAATTTCTGTTTTAGGAGGTTTTTTTTTTTTTTTTAGCTGTGGTCTTAAACTTTTGATCAGCTGATGAACAGCCTACTTCAGTTAAATTGTTGTTTTCAATAAATTGCCTGCTCACAACTTTTGGGCTCTTGTTCCCATTTCTTCTTTTTGCATTTTGAAACTCTACTTAGAACCTTCCTAAGATTCAACAGTGCAAAATGCAAATTCATGCAATTAAGATTTTGATCAGGAGTATGTCTGTGAATTGTGCTGGAACTGGAAAATAAACACCTGTCAAGATTTACCCGCCTGGAAGATTCGACATTAGGTCTTCACAACAAGACAAGGTATGTATGTTGGACACGAGTCAATCTTAACAAAAAAAGTGGCCTTTGGTAATGTTGACCAAAGTGAAACCGCCACTACAGACTGGATTTATTCTTTATTTAAAGTTTCAGCTTCTTCACACATGACATTTGTATTGCTTTTTACATATATAAGAGATTTCACTGTATATGTATAAGAAACACATATGATGAGAGCTGCAAAACAAACCCTCAAAGGGACTTGATCAGGACACTCTCCAATGGAACTGACAGTTCAGATCAGGAAAATCAAAAAGAACAGAAATTTATGCAGCAGCAGATCAATACGCCCGTTCACTAAATATGTTACTACAATGAGGATGAGTGGATTCACACTTTACAGAGATGAGCCGGAATAAAAACAAACCAGGCTCCACATTTACAATGTGACCAAACATCCCATAACACTGATGCTCTGTGAATCCAACCAGAGTGTAGTTGACCTGTTTGACATGTTGATGCTCTGAGGTCATTGATCATTTCATCATAAAGTCTGTTCAGTGAATCTTGTTCAGTGAGTTCATGGACACACTGAGTTTGTTTCACCTACATCTCACATGTGGAAAAGAAAAGAACAAATAATCAGCTCATTGATGAGGATCAGGATCAACACAGGTTCTAAAACATCACACAACCTGATTTCTACTTTGATTTAGAAAACAACAGCAACATTAGTTCTTTCAAACACATTCATGTCAGTGTAATTATAGATTTCTGTCTTTACAAAGTGAGAACTAAATATGTGTGATAAAGGAAAGTCTGTGTTTGATTGACAGCTGATCTCTGTGCGGAGCAGAAACGTCACCACCACGAACTTTGATCAACAAACATGGAGACAAATTAAGTTAAAGATTTAAACACAGAATCTAAATCACTGCTTTTAATGACTCGCGTCTTTTGAGTTTACAGAACTTGGCTGTGTCTCCAGAACAAACCCGAACCCCAGCATAGAGAGGCTGAGTGAATGTGGTCTGGACACTGTGCAGGAGAGTCATGATGCCAGAGACACTGTAGAAGGACAGAACACCTGCACTGTGATCCAGGTACACTCCTACTCTGGAGGACCGACGACCTGACACTGGAGTCCTGATGCTGTTGTAATAAAATATATATCTCTTTACATTACTATATAATGACCAAGATTTATCATTGTATCCAAATCCACTTGAGCCTCCTGCTCTGCTGATATTCTTGTAGGTGACTGCTAGATCAACTCCTCCTCTCCACTCCAGCCCCACCTTCACCTCCCAGTAACAACGTCCAGTCAGACTCTCTCTACTCAGGACCTGATGCCAACCAGTGAATCTGTCTGGGTGATTAGTATAAGACTGATCATTACTCATACCTGTTACTTTTCTGTTTCCCTCAGATAATAACAGACGTCTGTGTGCTGTGTTTGGATCCAGTGTGATTTTCTGTGAATATTTTAAGAAGTCAGCTCTGGTCTCTGGCTCTGGTTGTGGAAGTAAAACATCCACTCGAGACACAATCTGAAAAATCTCTGTCTCTGTCTCACTCAGAATGTCTTGTAGTCGACTTCTGACCTGTGACACAGCTGCTGTCACATCCTCAAAGTCCCTCAGAGGACGGATCCTGAAGCTGGATGAGTGTGTAGATTCACTGAGTGGTGACAGTGAGGGGTAGTTGTGTAGAAGCTGGTTGTGATCCTCTGTGTCTGAGAGCTGATTCAGTTCATGGTCTTTCCTCTTCAGCTCAGTGATCTCCTGCTCCAATCTCTCCTGAAGCTCTCTGACTCGACTCACTTCAGTTTCCTGCTGGGATCTGATCTGCTGCTCCACATCAGAGCTTCTTTTCTCCAGCAGAGGGATCAGCTCAGTGAAGATCTCCTCACTGTCCTCCACTGCTTTATCTGCAGAGCCATTGACGGCCTCCTCCTCCTGTTGAAGCAGTTTCACGTCTTTTTGTGTGTCCTGGACTCTCTGCTGGATTGTTTGTCTCCTCAGCACGAGCTCTTTCTGCCTCTCAGTCCTTTCTGATGCAGCTGACACTATGTCGTGGTCTTTATGTTCCTCCACAGAGCAGAGAGAACAGATACACTGCTGATCAGTGCGGCAGAACATCTTCATCACCTCGTCTTGACGAGAGCAGATGTTCTCCTGGAGCTTCTCTGAGGGCTCCACCAGCTTGTGCTTCTTAAATGGAGGTGATTGAAAATGAGGCTGGAGATGTTTTTCACAATAAGAGGCCAAACAAACCAAACAGGACTTGAAAGATTTCCGTTTTCTCCCAGTGCAGACATCACAGGCCACATCTTCAGGTTCAGCATAGCAGTGAACAGCAGGAGCAGCTTGGAATCCAGTCTTCTTCAGCTCCTCCAGTAGATCAGCTAACATGGTGTTTTTCTCCAGGACGGGCCTCAGTAGGAAGGTCTGTCTACACTGAGGGCAGCTGTAGCTTCCTCTCTCCTCCCCATTGTCCCAGTGGGTGTTAATACAGCTCTTACAGTAGCTGTGTCCACAGACAGTAGTCACCGGATCCTTGAGTGGATTCAGACAGATGGAACAGCAGAATCTGTGCGTGTCCATTTCACCTGGTGCCAGTGACTGTAGAATTGTTTCACTTCTTCTGAACAGAAACAGGGTCTCATCGCCTTTTATCACGTTTTAAACACTAACAAACCAAAGGCAGCGCCTTTGTTGCCTTTGTTGAGGCACAATGTTTGGAGGCAGCTGCCTTTGTTGCCACACTGTTTTCAAATGCTTGGGGCAGCTGTTTCAGCTGCTTGTGATTTATTCATAGAGATATATTCTGGTTTATGAAAGTTTATTAGATTTTGTTTGTTCGCTTGGACTCAAAATAATTCAAGAAAAGCTCCACATCTATCAGGCCCATTTGCTTGATCTTCGTGTCTAAACTTCAAACTCAAAGACTGTATTCCCAGTATCAGCTAATACTGTGCCTGATTAAACTGTGATAAAGCAAAGGAGAAATGTACATTGTTATCCATGCCTTATATTCTACATTGATGCACAGAGATGTCACTGCTCATGTAGCAATTTTATGACCACAACTGGGTACAGTTGGGTCTAATGTTAATTTTGAGAGGAAGTATATGGAAGGAGCCCGAAAGTCAAACATTATTCTAACTCGCTCCCACCGTCACCGTCACAATATTCTGACCGTGATCTCACGGTATTTTTATTTCACAGATAGGACTTATAGATTTTGAATAATCGCAGGTTGTTCAAGGGCTTTGCTAGACTGTAGATTATTTTTTAAAGTGTGTGTAGCCAGGAAAGATTCCTTCAATGTCTTATATGTTGCGATTCAAGCAGCAGCAAGTTTTTAGAAGGCGAAGAAGTATTGAGGATGACTACTTAGCGGCCACATGGCAGTCTGTAGACAGCCATAAAAGCCAGTAGCCAGTCTGATTTATCTTTTGGCCTTTGCGTTCATTCATATTTTTGTTTGTTGTTTTGCTGGCTTTTATAAATGTCTCTCTCGAGTCGACAGCAAGCACTAGGTACACATTCACAATTTCTCGGCAGGAGGAATTTTCTACTGTTTAAATAGTACACAGTGTTTTGTCAGTAGTATTTCATAAGGTTGAAATACTACACAGTGTTTTATCAGTAGTATTTCATAGGTTTAAATAGTACACAGTGTTTGATCAGTAGTATTTCATAAGGTTTAAATAGTACACAGTGTTTGATCAGTAGTATTTCATAAGGTTTAAATACTACACAGGAAAATGTACTTTACAAAAGAGAAATGAGCTGCAGGCTGTTTTCTGAGTTAATGTGCTGAATATTTTATTGTGATTAAAATAATAAAATATGTTCATCACTTTGATTTGTCTTAGGAGGGAGGAGTTGTGTTTTCAGGTTCACATGGACTCAATAATGAACTGATTAGGCTCTAGTGGGCAGGGGTCAAAGGTCACAGTGACCAGATACAAGTATGGGGAAGATCAATGTGACTGAAACGACTGTAAGGTTTAATTAAATAATCTGATAGGTATTTGGAGCGGAGGCTGCTGATTGGTTCAGCTGAGCAGGTCTGGAGCCAATCGAGGGTCTTACTTAAGAGGAGCTTCTTCCTGGTGCCTGGAACAAAGACATTGAAACATTAAAGATGAAAAATCCTCTTGATTTTATTCTATGGAAAACACTGATGTGCACATCATGGAATAAGATCTGTGGATCGCGTATAAGAGATCGTAATTGTGGATCTAGTTTGGCGTATTGTGTATCGTGCTGGCTGATCGTAATAATAATGGCGGATCCTTTATCGCGTTGGCGTCAGATAATGGTGGTGGTGGACCACGACCGAGGTGGCAGCTGATGATGGATCCTAACTGGTGGCAGGGGAAAATGACTGTGGACTATAGTGCATCCTGAACTTGATGGTGGATCATGGTCTTGCTGGCTGCTGACCATAGACTATGATTGCAGCAGGACTGCTTGACATATAGTAGTGACGTTATACTTCAAAATGTTTACCCTCATCATTGCTGCTAAAACCTTTATCTTGAAGTTTTCCTACACTTGACATCTATTGCACTTCTGTCCGTCCTGGGAGACGGATCCTCACATGTGTCTCTCTGAGGTTTCCACGTATTTTTACCCTGTTAAAACGTTTTTTTTAGTAGTTTTTTCTTACTCTTGTTGAGGGTTAAGAACATAGGATGTCTCACCATGTTAAAGCCCTATGAGACAAATTATGATTTGTGATGCTGGGCTATACAATTAAAATTTGTTTGATTGATTGATTGGATACTACCTCAAGGTTTACACCAAAGTGAGCAACTACGTCGGGTGGATCGAAAAAACAATCAGAGACAACACACCATAAACACTTGATCCTGGATGAACAGAGTCATTGAGTCTGAAAACAGGCTAACAAGCTCTATTGCTTTATTTTATACCATTAACTTTCTTTGTGTTCTTTTAAATGTCCACTTTATACTCTTAGTTTATTAGCAATTTATAATTGTTGGGTTAGTGGGTTGTCATTTTTGTATTCATATTTGGTTTCCTTATAATTCAGTGACTTTTGTTGATTAAATGCTCTGAAATGAGATACAAAAATGAGTCTGTCGCCATCATGATTGTTTTGATTGTTTGTAAAAGCTGTAGAAAACATGTCCAAGCTATATTAGTTGGAGGTGGGCAATATGCTTAAAATAAATATTAACCGTTTTTACTTAAAAAAAAAGACTACATTTAATGTGAAGTCGTTCAAATGACGAACATCTTTCACAATACATTTGGTCCTTTGATGCATTAAAGGCAGATCAACTGATGTATTTCCCTTTATAAAGTTAATAATTCCACGTTCCATTAACGTCCCCCACAATGACGTCACATCTGATTACTGTTAAAAGGGTTTTTAGTAGTTTTTCCTGACTCTTGCTGGGGGTTAAGGACAGAGGATGTCTCACCATGTTAAAGCACTATGAGACAAACTGTGATTAGTGAATATGGGCTATACAATTAAAATTTGATTGATTGATGAATCTTTGAATCTGTCCCTTCTGCTTTGACTCTTACAGTCTATGGTTGTAACTCTCGCTTTGACCCTTCGGAGCCTCCGTAGTCCCTGTCGCTTCTGCGCATGCTCAGTAGTGGTTGTTTTGGTAGTTCGTCAGTAATCATGTCGGTGAGACAGGCTGTGCTCCGGGGGCTGGCTCTGGGCCGGTCCTTCCTCCAGCGGGGTCTCCTCAACCCCGCGGGCCGAGTCGCAGCGAAGCCCCGGGTGGACCGGGTCGGTCCCGCGGAGCAAACATGTCCAAGCTGTATTAGTTGGAGCTGGGGAATATACTTAAAATAAATATTAACAAATTATAACATGGCCGTTTTTATTTTAAAAAAAAGACTTTATTTCATGTGAAAGAAGTCGTTCAAATGACGAACACCTTTCACAATACATTTTGTCCTTTAATGCATTAAAGGCAGATCAACTACTGTATTTCCCTTTATAAAGTTAATAATTCCACGTTCCATTAACGGCCCTCGGAATGACGTCACATCCGAATACTGTTAAAAGGGTTTTTAGTAGTTTTTCCTGACTCTTGCTGGGGATTAAGGACAGAGGATGTCTCACCATGTTAAAGCCCTATGAGACAAATTGTGATTAGTGAATATGGGCTATACAATTAAAATTTGATTGATTGATGAATCTTTGAATCTGTCCCTTCTGCTTTGACTCTTACAGTCTATGGTTGTGACTCTCGCTTTGACCCTTCGGAGCCTCCGTAGTCCCTGTCGCTTCTGCGCATGCTCAGTAGTGGTTGTTTTGGTAGTTCGTCAGTAATCATGTCGGTGAGACAGGCTGTGCTCCGGGGGCTGGCTCTGGGCCGGTCCTTCCTCCAGCGGGGTCTCCTCACCCCCGCCGGCCGAGTCGCAGCGAGGCCCCGGGGGGACCGGGTCGGTCCCGCGGCCCGCACCGCTCAGCTGCGGTCCTTCCTGCCGGCTCGGTACCGGTTCTTCCGCAGCTCCGTGCGGGGCCTGGCCGCACAGCTCCAGGCCTCCGCCCTCAGGAGGAGGTTCATCGGCGGCTTCCCCAGGAACAGAGCCGTGTTCCTGGCGTTCGGTTTCGGCGTGGGACTCATCGAGCAGCAGCTGGAGGAGGACAGGACGACTGTGGGAACCTGTCAGGAGATCCAGGTCACACTCCTTTAACTCAGTACTGTGATACAAGTACTTCACAAGTACTTCAACTCCTCCAACTACAGATACACGTTATGATTCAGTCCCACAATAAAGAGATGAGGGAAAAGATCATAAATAAGAAAACATGTAGTACAAACATAAGGAAAATGTAAATACAGCAATAATATATACAAAGTAAACACTTTTGCACCTGAATTGAAATTGCACAGACAAATTCAATGTATATGACATAATTTCAAATAAATTGAATTTTATCTCCAATAGTCAATTAACTGTGTACATTTATATTTACACTCATAAAACATATCTGAAAACATATTCTTATGACATGTGAACACTAAATAGAAATGTATACATTCACCAATAACACTACAAATACTTCCTGTGTGTTATGTACATAGTAATATATCTGTCTGTCTGAAAATGTGGCTATACTAAAGTTATACCAGACAATTTAACGAAAAAAACATAAGAACAAAATAAAACAAATAGAAATTGTCGAAGAAGAATAAATAAAAGAATAAAAACAACAAGATTGTTCCAGAATATTCATCAATTCCTTTTAAGACTTTACTAAAATCTCTTCATCTTTTAATCAAGTAGGATTTTAAGACTTTGAATACCACAACTGGTATTTGGGTATTTGATCATGTTGTAATAACATGGAGTTTCTTGACCTATTAATAACGAAAGGTGTTCCAGTTGCTTCACATGAATCCTGTCCCTCCCCTTCTATTATTTGAAATAATGAATTTGACTGAACAGAGGTGACAGCCAGATTGTTATTGTTATTTATATTTATATTTAATGTTTATTTACAACTTTTCTTAAGTGTGAAGAAACTTTTCTGGTTTAAAGCTCCCAAAACTATAAAGGGCTGCAACAATTTTTGAAATAATAATAAAAGCATACAATTTAATTAAAGAATATGCCAATTAAGTTACAAGAAGTTAAATCCAGTGTGTGGACACTTTCTATCCTTTGCTGAAATAACTGCTGAGATCTGAACCCTTCTACCGCTCTCAACTTAAAAACCCCACCTCTCTCCAAATCTGCAGGCCGTGTTCAGAAAGAAAAGATTTCAGACGCCAACCAAGCCGTTCACCTCTGGATATCAACTGAAGGATTACATTATTGGGAACCAGGTTGGGAAAGGCTCCAATGCGGCTGTGTACGAGGCTGCGGCTCAGTTTGCGAAGGAGAGTGACGGCCAGCGCTCGCTGCTGCAGCTGAGAGACGATGAGGAGGAGGAGGAGGAAGGAGAGAAAGGTCGTTCTCTGACATGCTGCTTCCCCCTGGCTATCAAGATGATGTGGAACTTTGGGGTGAGTATTTTTACAGAGAGATTTCGAAATTCCCCTGTGCTAATAAAACAAATGGCTGTCGCACTCACCACAGCACAGCACTGACTGGTCTGACTGGTCTGTTTTGATTCTTCGCAGCCAAGTTCATCAAGCGAGGATATCTTAAAATCCATGTCCCAGGAGCTGGTGCCTGCCGGGCCTCTGGCCTTAAAGCAGGAGAAAGAACAAATCACTCTGGATGGGTTTGTACTTTCATTGTTCCTCACTAGTTCTGCAGGAATGAACATGATGTAGACAAGATGTTCACAGATCTCTCTCTCTACATTCAGGGACTTTGGAGTTCTGCCTAAAAGAGTGTCGGCACATCCTAATGTGATCACAGTGTACCGGGCTTTCACAGCTGACGTTCCATTGCTCGCAGGAGCCCTGGAAGAGTATCCAGATGTGCTGCCACCCAGGCTGAACCCGAACGGTCTGGGCAACGATTGCACTCTTTTCCTGGTCATGAAGAAGTAAGACTTGCCGTCTGTCAGCCTGATGGTGAACAAATGTCACCAGTTTCATCTTAAAACGAGGAGAGTGAACACCTCTGCCAATGCTAAACATCTCCCTCATGAAACCAAATTACACACGCTCAGAATTATCAGATCCCTAAACACACCACATTTTTTTATTTTGTCATCAAGATCCATGAATAATTATCTGAGAAATCAACAGAAATGTTTAAAAACTCCATTTGTCACAATATAAAGAAAAGGATTAAACAAATCCTTGATCCACTGCCTGATCCACACCAATAATTTACGGGTTGTTCCTTGAGCCTTTTCCCACCCCTCCACAAATTTTGGTAGTATCCTGCTCACTCACAAACAGAGAGACTAATACAAAACCTCTTTTACCTAAACCTAACCCTAAAGATTTGACGACACTCGTGTTTGGTTCCAGTTCAGTTGTCCTAACAATCTGTCTTCTTCTGTACCTTAGCTATCCGTGCACGCTGCGACAGTACCTGGAAGTGTCCACGCCAGGCGGCAGGCCGGGCGCCCTGATGGTGCTGCAGCTGCTCGAGGGCGTCGACCATCTGTGCAGACAGGGCGTCGCTCACAGGGACCTCAAGTCAGACAACGTGCTGTTGGAACTCGACTCAGGTCTAACAAATGATCCAACGTGTCAAAATTGCAGTTTAAGATGTGACTCCATCAAAGCATTTCCGTTAACCAATCAAATTATGTTTGTTTCAATGCAGCTGGTTCCCCTCGTCTAGTGATTACTGATTTTGGCTGCTGCCTGGCCCAGAGGAACTCCAGTCTGCAGTTGCCCTTCAAAGGTCCGGGGGTCAGCAGAGGGGGGAATCCTTCGCTCATGGCGCCTGAGGTAGATGTTATTGCTCTTTGTTGTAATTATGTAAAAGAAGAATGTCCAACAGTTGCTTGGCCGTCTCTCATTGGCCCGATTAAAGACTTCAATATAACAAATATTCTTAAATGAAGTTAACCATGTTCATGTGTTTCCGTGATGTGTCCTCCCGCAGGTGATCACTGCAGTTCACGGATCTGATGTGGTGATTGACTACAGCAAAGCAGATGCGTGGGCCGTGGGCGCCATCTCCTACGAGATATTCGGCCAGCGCAACCCGTTCTATCGACCAGCGGGACTGGAGAGCAGGAGCTACGAGGAGAAGCAGCTTCCTCTGCTGCCCTCTAGTGTTCCAGTCGCTGTGCAGCTAGTGACCCGATTACTCCTCAGGAGGAACCCGAGCAAGGTACGGAAGGATTTGATAAGACACTCAGTCAATCATTGATAGGGTTCATTTCTACAATCATTATTAATAATTAGTCAATTACATTTAATCATTACTTCAAATTCCTTTACATCTTCCTCGTATAAATTACTGTTTTCTTAATAGTTCTGTCTGGTAGAAGCTTTGACTTGTTTGGAAACATAAACTCTTCCACCCACTATACTCCCTGATGGTTTTCTATCTCTGCAGCGCCCCAGTGCCCGTGTGGCAGCCGACATGCTACATCTCAGCCTCTGGGGGCAGGAGGTGCTGGCTGACCAGGGCAGTGCAGGCATGAAGGAGTTGGTTGATTGGCTGCTGTGCCAAACTGCTGCGGTTCTCCTGAAGGGCTGCAGAGGACCCAGGGGGAGGAGCGTGGAGGCGGAGCTTCAGAGGAGCTTCCTGTCTAACCTGGAGCTGGAGGACCTGCGCACTGCTGTGCGCTTCCTGCTGTACGGACAGCGTCCGGCCATGATACTGTCTGCATAGATACACACAAACTCATAACTTCATAAGGATAGACTACCAAAAGCACTTATACTCTTATTTTGCACGATGTAACTTATGTAACGACACCATCCTCGGGTTAAAACTAAACTATCACGTGAGTCATGAGGATGGACAGTGTGATCGACCCTATGGATGTGATTTTGTTGTTTGGGTTTGCACTTTATCTCCATGTTTGTTTTGTTGCTATATTATATATGATGCAGATTACACTCTGGGAAATCTATTTAAATGATTTGAATAGAGAAAAGCTATCACCTGTCAAAACCAGTCGGTTAAGCACCTTATTAATAATCATATGTGGTGAGTTGGGGGTTTATTTTTCATACCAAAGATGGAAAAAAATATTTTTGGATAGATGTAGATTGTTCTGCTGTGTTTTAGAATAAAGGAATCTGTTTGAAAGTATCTCTGAATTGATTTGAATTTTTTTTCTACCGCTGTTTCATGTACACACAAGAAGATGAAGCCGGCATCACAATAACACAAATTTACTTCAAAATATGACAACATATATCTATTTTTTTGACTCCACATAGTGTTACCTTGAGATACATTAAAATTAAAGAAAGTCCTTCGCACTGGAGGTTTGGTGAGGGAAGCCATTGCACTACAAAACATTCACTTCAAACTAAAGTACAATTTAAAACACAATGAGGTACATTGTGTGTTCTGCTAATGTGATGTGCAGTGTTTGATTTAAAGATGTTTGTATCTATAGTTTCCTCATTTGATCTCACAAGATTTAGTTTTTTAATATTATCATAGAAAATATCCTGCAGTATTCATTCATTAACATTCACTAAATAATTGTATTAAAAAAAACGCAAACATATTCATGTTTCAGGAGCTTTATTTAAGACAGAGCCAAACAGGAGTTTTTGTGATTTTTCTCTGAACATCAAACTAAACAGATTTTTCAAATTGGAATGTGTTGGGAACAAGGGCGAGGTCTCCTTTACGTCCCTTTTAATATTCCTCTCCTTCCTCTTCTCCCTCTCCCTCGATGGAGTCGACTCCGACCTCCTCGTAATCTTTCTCCAGAGCTGCCATGTCCTCCCTGGCCTCGGAGAACTCCCCCTCCTCCATACCCTCACCCACATACCAGTGGACGAAAGCCCTCTTGGCGTACATCAGGTCAAACTTGTGGTCGAGCCGAGCCCAGGCCTCAGCGATGGCGGTGGTGTTGCTCAGCATGCACACGGCCCTCTGGACCTTGGCCAGGTCTCCACCAGGAACCACAGTGGGCGGCTGGTAGTTGATGCCGACCTTGAACCCAGTGGGACACCAGTCCACAAACTGGATGGAGCGTTTGGTTTTGATGCAGGCGATGGCGGCGTTGACATCTTTGGGCACCACGTCTCCACGGTACAGGAGGCAGCAGGCCATGTACTTACCGTGGCGAGGGTCACATTTCACCATCTGGTTGGCCGGCTCGAAGCAGGCGTTTGTGATCTCAGACACGGAGAGCTGCTCGTGGTAGGCCTTCTCTGCAGAGATGACGGGGGCGTAGGTGGCCAGAGGGAAGTGGATACGGGGATATGGCACCAAGTTGGTCTGGAACTCGGTCAGATCCACGTTGAGGGCGCCATCGAAACGGAGGGAAGCAGTGATGGAGGACACGATCTGACTGATCAGCCTGTTCAGGTTGGTGTAGGAGGGACGTTCGATGTCCAGGTTCCTGCGGCAGATATCGTAGATGGCTTCGTTATCGACCATGAAGGCGCAGTCAGAGTGCTCCAGGGTGGTGTGGGTGGTCAGGATGGCGTTGTAGGGCTCCACCACAGCGGTGGACACCTGGGGGGCTGGGTAGATGGAGAACTCCAGCTTGGACTTCTTGCCGTAGTCGACGGACAGACGCTCCATCAGCAGGGAGGTGAAGCCAGAGC
The DNA here is from genome assembly GCF_963576545.1 of Limanda limanda. Taxonomy (NCBI): domain Eukaryota; kingdom Metazoa; phylum Chordata; class Actinopteri; order Pleuronectiformes; family Pleuronectidae; genus Limanda; species Limanda limanda. The sequence goes on along the minus strand of NC_083642.1, from coordinate 5,668,557 downwards.
CGGTGCCACCGCCGAAGCTGTGGAAGACCAGGAAGCCCTGAAGACCAGTGCACTGGTCGGCCTGGAGACAGAGAAGATATAAGATATTAGTAGTCAGAATTAGGAAAATTAACTCCTCCTGAGATTAATGTACCCACCAGTTTACGGATCCTGTCCAGCACAATGTCAATGATCTCTTTGCCGATGGTGTAGTGTCCGCGGGCGTAGTTGTTGGCCGCATCTTCCTTCCCAGTGATCAGCTGCTCAGGGTGGAACAGCTGGCGGTAGATTCCAGTGCGAACTTCATCTGAAGAAACAGAATGACTTATAGAAGTCTGAAGTTTGACTGATTGAAACAAGAGACTAGAATCTGTATTTCTGGCAGTTTACCGATGACAGTGGGCTCCAGGTCGACGAACACGGCTCTGGGGACGTGCTTTCCAGCTCCGGTCTCACTGAAGAAGGTGCTGTAGGAGTCGTCTCCTCCTCCGATGGCTTTGTCACTGGGCATCTGTCCGTCTGGCTGGATTCCGTGTTCCAGGCAGTAAAGCTCCCAGCAGGCATTGCCAATCTGGACGCCAGCCTGACCGACGTGGATGGAGATACACTCACGCTGCGTGATGAAAAATTTAAAGAGAAGTCCTTTGGTTTAAGATGCATTTCTGACACTAGAAACCGCATTTCCACTACAATGGGGATTGAAACGATGGAAAGAAACACACGTGGAACACTAAGGCCTTTAATCTGATGCCAGGTTTTTAAGACACAGCTTTTGAATGAGCTGGCGTCACAGGCACCACACCTCAATTTGTCAAAATGAGCACCACGTGTTCTGTCCATTCTCTCCAGCTTGCGTGCGAAGCCTTGACTGTTCCGTTGCAGCCCGTGTGTTTGCTGCTGTGACATAAGACTGTGCCTACTGCGCATGGGATTACTGTAGGGAGAGGGGATTATCTAGGTCAGACATGTTGCACTACTGTCTCTTTAAAAAGCCACATTTAGATCCTCCATTGTGGCTATGCACCATCACATTTCTTCCTTGATTCTACAGGCAGCCCTATTTTTTCTCTAGCATACTGCAAATAGAAGCATTGCATTTAGCACACAAAACAACAAAAAGGGCCAAAAATAACATTTTAATTAAAAAAAAAAAACCAGTCATTGGTTTAATCTGATTGAGGGGAGGTCTGTGGAAAGAGGATTAAGTGTTTGAAGGAATGTGTAAGATTGAATTCATGATACAAATCGACCTCATTTTTGAATTTTAGAAATATTGGTGATGAATTCACAGGGATGGGTAAAGACAATACCACAGACAAAAAAAAAAAATGGTGACGGAGAAATAAAACAGGGACCACGCACTGTCCCCATCATTCCCTTTTTAATGCAGGTAAGATATCCACCGATAGTATCAGTCGCAGAGAGTAACGCTAGGAATCAAATGGAATAGGTTACTTACCATGATGGCTTGTCAGGTATTATACGATGTAAAGAGACAAGTCTGAGGAGCGTTCGCGTCTGAGATGCGAGGGGACAGGAGCTGGTCTGATGGAACAGCTCACTCTGCCTCCTGAGGAAGACAAGAGAAGTGCACGGAAGAAAGAAAACACACCCTCCTCTCTATCTGCTGCAGGAACCGTTTCACATCCACGAGCACATCACACACTCATCACACATCACACACTGAACACACAACCTTAACCTCCTCAGTAGGGTTTATTGGATATATATTCATCACGATATGATGTGAAATTTAGGTTATAATGTATTTTATTAGTTGACATAATGATATGGATGAAATTAAATAAAAAAAATGACTACATAATATTAAATTATCAATTTATTTTTGCTCAAGAAGTTCATGTCCCTTTTTCATATTACGGGTGTACATATGATGATATGATTACCATATACATTCCAAATAACAAATAGAAATAATAAATTAATATTAGATACTGCATTTGACTAAACATGAGCAGGATTTGTTTTCAATAAAATTCTGTTTATGGTACATACCAATTACCCCATCTTTTATATATTATTCATTTGTAAAAATATATACATATACACAAAATAGAATGACATCTCTAAAAGGGGATTGAATAAGGCAGTTTTTTGAAAAACGACATCAAGAAGAACGAACATGAGAATCTTAAAAAACAATATATACTGCATCTTCCTGCAAATATTTCACAATAAAAAAAACTTATGTTTGTGACATAAATTCAACAGATAATCATTGAAACTCAAAATTGTAGGATTTCTCCATCAGACAGTTATCTGCTGGCTGTACGAGCCATTCAGGGGCTTGTCCTCCCATGATGGTTCTCTCTCTTCCTCCTCCTCCTCCTCCTCCTCTTCTTCCTCCTCCTCCTCCTCCTCCTCCTCCTCCTCCTCCTCCTCCTCCTCCTCCTCCTCCTCCTCCTCCTCCTCCTCCTCCTCCTCCTCCTCATCATCATCATCAGTGGGTTTCTGCTGTCTCAGGTGTTCACTCAGCAGATCATCATTCTCCTGATCCTGGACCCTGGTTGTTTCTGGACAGTGTCTCTGATGCTCACTGCTCCTCAGCCCCCTCCCCTCTCTCTCTTAGTGTCTGTATCTGGGATGAAACCCTCCATTCATTGTGAAGAGCTTCATTGTTTTTTATATCAATGGGCTCTGTGTCCACCTTTGGCAGGTTATCACACCAGTATCTGATAACTGGGAGGTTGTAGTTGTTCATGGCTCAGACCTTGTTCTTTCCATTCATACGAGAGAGAGAGATTACACAAATACCGTGTGTGTTCTACATCCTGACAGGGTAACAGCCTTTGTGTTCAAAGTTTTACATTTTTTACTGAAAACAGAAAATGCTAAACATTTGTTTTCAATTACAACGATAGAATGAGGCTACAAGACAAATAAACACATAAACAAATCATCATCGCTGGAAAAAGGAAGCTAATCAATAAACAAGAAAATCTTTATGGATAATTTGCTGAAATATCTTCACACACATGTGATTTCCATGAATCTTCTTGAATCTGTCAGACTAACATCTGCTTTATCAGTGACTTCTTGACTCAGGACGTGTTTGAGGTACAAGAAACTCTTTATTCATGTGAGCTGTAGCTGCATGAAGTTCAAATGAAACTTGTCCAATGAAACATACCTTTTAAAATTTCCCTATTTTACAGAAGAACACAATCTTAACCAACCAGACCATAGCAGTCGGTCCTGAAGCTGCCAAAACAAGAAACGTGGGTCAACCAGGTGGAGATAAGGAAACAGGTGAAAGGTTCAACTTGATTGATCCAATAAAAAGTATCAGGGATTGTCATTTTATGACTTTATTACAAAAAAGGTAACAGGTTATAACAGGTTATCTGTGAATATCCTCACACATCCAGGTCAAGAAGCAAATCCAGTTGCTACACATGCTTCATTATTTTGCTTGAGCAAGTCAAAAAAAATCACAATTCAAAATATTAATATCACTATTTCTTTAACTGAAGTCAGCTTATAAAACCATTTACTTTGTAAGAAATAAGCTTTATTTTAACTCAATTTATTAAATCTCTGCATCATGTGCTCTTCTGCTGTGTGATCTTCAACTTGCTTTGAGTGTTTGACTGGTTCCTGTTGTTTGCCTCCAATTTAACTTGAGAAGCATCTTGTACGTGTGTTTTGAAAAGTGCTGAATAAAAAAATGTGTATATAGTATCTAGCTGACCTTAAGGCAGATATAAAAGTGAACAAAAATTATATTTATAGATATTATATGCAACTTTAATATAAAATGTATGCACACAGATTGGCTCCTCCCCCTCACTCCTGGCCAATCACTACCCTCCGTCTCCCTCCCTGTCCACTGACAGCTTGTGCCTGTCTCTTGTGGAACCTGCAGCCCAGCAGCCATGTCTTCACTGTGGAGGAACCTGAAGGCATCTCGTCCCCTCCTGTCTCCTCACCTCTCCTCTGTGGGTCCACGTCCTGCTGCAGATGCTCCCCAGGCTTCGTGCCTGAATCCCCGCAGAGAGTCCTCCGGGAGACGCTTCAATGTTCCGCCCAGCGCAGAGTTCGTGGCCCGGGTGTCGGGGATCCCCACCATGGCCAAGCTGCCCTTCCAGGAGACCGCGGACGGGCTGGACGCTGCGTTCATCGGAGTCCCGATCGACACCGGGACCTCGAACCGGCCCGGAGCCAGGTGCTGTTCCTCCGAGTCCGCATGGCAGGGCCTGTGTGTGTGTGTGTGGAGGGGGGGTGGAGTCCATAAAGTTCACAAAGTTTATTATAGTTCAACACCAAAGTCCTGTTTCTGGTCTTAGGAAGTGTTTCTCAAGTCAACTTAGCACAACTCATAATGTAATTACCAACATATTGTTATTATTATTATAAGTAGTTGTTGTAGTTGTTATCTAAACTTTGCATGAAAAGAAGAAAATAGAGACATGTTATGAAAACATTATGAAAACACACACACACACACAAATAAATTGAGCATACACAATTAACTTGTCAAACTTTCTTTCTCAGACCCCCTCCCACCCAATTCTCAAGGAAAATTGTAATTCCATAAAATAAGAACAAATAAAGAAATAGAAATACAGAACAACCACAATAATGATAATAGTAGCACATAATTATGAATCAGTGTTGATTAGTAGTACTGACAACTCCAAGTACCCCAAACTTATTTTGAGTACAAATATACAGTAAGTGGCCCATTGTTAAATAACCAGCTGTCTCCTCATCCACCGCAGGTTCGGTCCCCGTCACATCCGGGTGGAGTCGGCCATGCTGAGGTCGTACAACAGTGGCACCAGGGCGGCGCCCTACGAGTCCCTCATGGTGGCCGACATCGGGGACGTGAACGTGAACGTGTACGACCTGAAGGACACATGCAAACGCATCAGGGAGGCGTACAGGACGATCCTGGCCACCGGCTGCATCCCTCTGACGATGGGTGAGGGCGATGAGAGAGATTGATTAGTTCGGCTTTAAACTCAACATCTGTTAGTACAGCCTAAAGGAGTGCAACATCTCCCATTTAGTCACATTGACCAATCAGACCATTAATGTAGATCCCCCTCTGCTTTTGTTGTAAAGTTGTAAAACATCAAACTTTGACTCTGCAAGTGTCACAGGCAGACGAGTCCACTGAATCTTCTCAGCTTGGTAACATGACAGGAGTCTGAAACCCGTACGACTCCACAGCTGGTCGAGCTTTCACATAACTTCTCCGCTCTCAGTTTAACTCATAAGTTTAACTGAGGTAAAATGAGCCGGGCGGCCTGCTCTTAAAGCAACAGTCCCTACTCCCCCAAGAGAGTGACTAAAACGACCATGGTTTATTCTGTAAAGTTAATATTTAGCAAACATGAACACAGAGGCTGATATCTCTGTTACCTGATATCTCAATTTATCAGTCAGGCTCTATTCATTATCTGTTTAAATAACCTTGTAAAAGGAAGTGCAAGTCATGTCAAAGGTCAGATGTTAAGGAAGTGTTGGTGTCTGCAGGTGGCGATCACACGATTGCATATCCAATCCTGCAAGCTGTCGCTGAGAGGTAAGTTACCTCAATTTAAAACTGGCCTGACAATTAATTCCACAGGGATATTTCCCTCATTTGTATTATTGATTAATATGTTGATTATTTTTCAGTTGATATAGTTGTAGCTGCAGCCGGTGCACATTTGACATGTATTAAAACAAACTATAATAATTGATCATCAAAAAAGTTTCTATGATTGACCAGATTATTTCTGATCTTAACCCGATTTTTAATGTTCGACTCTGATTTTTGCATGACTCTACATTATTTGTGGCCTTCTCATAACCTCGAGCCTCATTCTGTTGTGTGGTCCCTCATCAGGCATGGTCCGGTGGGTCTGGTCCATGTGGACGCTCATGCTGACACCAGTGACGTGGTCCTGGGGGAGAAGATTGGACACGGGACTCCATTCAGACGCTGTGTGGAGGAAGGGCTGCTGGACTGTAAGAGAGTGGTGCAGATCGGCCTGAGGGGCTCAGGCTACTCTGCCGACTCGTACGAATGGAGCCGGGCGCAGGTAAACTGCTAGAAAACATCCGCTTTATCCGATTTATCTAGAGATAAATGGAACCCAGCCATCAATCTTTTCATTATGTAAACCTGTGACATGTCGGCTGTGCTTATGTGCTGGACAATAACTGGGGGCGGGAGGGAGGCTGAGTACAGGGACCTGGTTGACCGCTTTGTGAGGTGGTGTGGGGAGAACTGCATGCAGCTCAACGTGGCGTAGACGAGGGAGATGGTGGTGGACTTCAGGAGGAACAAGCCCCTGCCCTCTCCTGTCTGCATCGGTGGGACAGATGTGGAGGTGGTAGCTGCATACAAGTACACTGGACAATAAACTGGACTGGTCCACCAACACAGAGGCTGTCTACAAGAAGGGCCTGAGCCGGCTTTACTTCCTGAGGAGGCTCAGGTCCTTCGATGTCTCCAACAAGATGCTGCAGATGTTCTATAAGTCTGTTGTGGCGAGCACCATCTTCTTTGCTGTGGTGTCCTGGGGCATCAAGGCAAAGGACACCAACAGACTGAAAAAACTCATCAGGAAGGCAGAGTCTGTGGTTGGCTCTAAGCTTGTCACCCTGGAGGAGGTGGTGGAGGACAGGATGCTGGCAAAACTGCTGGCAATCATGGACCATCCCTCTCACCCCCTCCACAAAACACTGGAGAAGCTAAGGAGCAGCTTCAGCCACAGACTCATTCAACCCCGCTGCTCTAAGGAACGATACAGGAAATCGTTCCTCCCAACCGCAATAAGACTGTTCAACTCCTCTACCTCTGTCAGAGCCACCATCACAGAACTGCACTAAATATACCTGTCTCCTTGCACTGTGTACCTGTACAACACTCCGCTCCATATACACTTACTTCACATCATATGTGATATGTGTTAATATAAACCATATTGATATTATATATCATTTTATACAATAATATTGTCTTTTGCACACTCTGTCTACATATTCTTAGACTCATAGTATATTATATTATCTATTGTATAGTCAAATACTTATATTTATACCTCTACTATATATCATATATTATATCATACTCAATGTATATTCTTTGTATATAGTCTATATACACATATTTATACATGTGTACATTGTGATTATTATTATTATATTTACTATTATTTATATATATATTCTGTTGCTGCCATTATTACTATATACTGCTATTATATTGGTATAATTACTATCATATATAAATATATATTATGTTATATTATATACTATATTATATACTATATATACTGTACTATTTGTATATACTGTCTAACAATAACATTACCATCATATCATCAGGACTATTACCATCATCTTGCCACTGCACCTTATCTACCTATTTATCTTGTGTTTCTGTTTTTATTCTTTCTACCTAAATATTTTTTATTTTATTCTATTGTATTGTATTTTATTGTATTCAAATATACCAGTTGCTATGACGACTTAATTTCCCTTCGGGGATGAATAAAGTTATCTATCTATCTATCTATCTATCTATCAAACAGGCTGCTGCTTCCAGCTCTGTTCTCACTGTAGATTGGGACCCCTGGATAAGGAGATGATGCATCTTAAGGGGTTTATTCCTCTCCTAATCATAATCTTGCATATTAACATCCTGGTTTTCTATGTTGCACAGGGTTTCCGTGTGGTCCAAGCAGAAGAGTGCTGGTTCAAATCTCTGGCACCCCTGATGGCTGAAGTCCGGGCTCAGATGGGCAGCGGTCCAGTTTACCTCAGCTTCGACATCGATGCTCTTGACCCCGGCTTCGCTCCTGGAACAGGAACACCAGAGATAGCCGGACTCACTCCCATCCAGGTAAACAGAATGCAACAGACTGTAAAGCTGACATATAATGCTTTTTCATCTTACATACATGTAAATACAGGTTTATGCGATTGTACATTATGTAAAAATTTAAAAGAACTTACTGCAACGGCTGCACATGTGTAATGTACCTGCACTAGGGAGGAAAATGTCGGTGGAGGATCTAGAGTGGTTGTTTTTGATGCTATTAAGAAAAAGCAGTTTGTCAAAATGATGCACAGATGAAGGTTACACGACTTGTTCTCTATTGACAAAAGTTTAAATTACTTCACTCATTTGTTTAAGTTTCCAGAATTAATTTATAAACACACTGGTTTTATCTCTGCTTGATTCAGGGAGTTGAGATTATCCGAGGCTGTCGTGGTCTGAATCTGGTCGGATGTGATCTGGTGGAGGTGTCACCACCTTATGACACCACAGGTACTTGACACATTCCATTTCTCTTCAAATGATATACTGTATGAATTCTATAACAACCACCATTCATACTTTCTTTTGCCTTTACAGGGAACACTGCACTGACGGGGGCCAACCTCCTCTTTGAAATGTTGTGTGTCCTCCCAAAAGTTATATATCACTGATCAGGACACACAATCAAGACCTGAACACTAAATCAAGTTCTGCTGAATCAGCTGGTATCAAGGGGAAATCCTTCCTTTAATCAATCAAATAAATCTTTTCGATTAAAACCATCGATGGGATGAATTCAGTATTGAAACCAACAGAGATGTCATTTACACCAACTTGCCAAAGAAATTCATAACTACGGCCACTTTCATAAATCAATATATATTTACTTTGTATTTCAAGCTGCTTGTTCGACAAAATGTTTAAATACACTATTATAAATGTCAAGCTCTCCATCAAACTGCCTTGAGATAATGAATGTTATTTTTTATAACTAAATCTACAAATAAATGGAATTGAAAAAAACATTGTCTTAAATGAATAATCTATTGCTTCAGAATTATAGGAGGTAAAATAATCAATTTAGTATTGATCTGATATCTGTTTACACTTGCTGTGATGACGCCTGTGAATATCCATCGTGTGTATGAATGATGTCATATTCATGGTCACATTTGCTACATGTTTATGAAAATAGAATTTATTAATAAATAATGCATTTACTGTTAATGTATTTAGCTATGTATTGTGTATAATCCGCCCCCTAAATATGATAAATGTACAATAAAAACCCTGGAACGACATTTCCCATGAGGCATCACTGCAGTGAGCGTAATGCGTTGTTTCCGGTTACATGCCTTGCTAATGCTAATGTTCTCATTCAAAACATTTTAAAGTTTTATTTTATTGACTGTTGATTACTGCAAGTTTTATGACGTGCTAGTAATATCTAAGAATTATTGTTCCTGTCTGTCTGTAACACACTTTGTCTATAATAAGCTGTTTTCACGCTATGCACATGTTTTATTTACTTTGCTTAGCGGTTAGCATTAGCTTAGCGATGGTTCTCCATGGCTTGGATGAACGGTTAGCTGTAGCTTAGCGGTTAGCTTTAGCTTAGCGATGGTTCTCCATGGCTTGGATGAACGGTTAGCTTTAGCTTTGCTATGGTTTTTCTATGGTTTGGATGAACAGCTAGCTGTAGCTTAGCGGTTAGCTTTTGCTCAGCGATGGTTTTCTATGGTTTGGACGAACAGCTTAAACAACAGTTTAGCGGTTTCATGCTATCCTTAATGTCTAGAATGAACAGTTAGCTTAGCGGTTAGCTTTAGCTTAGTCAGACTCAGTGGTGGTTTTCTAGAGGGGGTCCACTTTCTGCAGTTAGCGATAGTTTGGTCCTAATTGAACTCGTCCCCTTGTGTGTCCCTCTATGTACACAATTGTATGAGTCTGAGCAAAAGAACAATGTGTAGTTTATGAACTGAAATGACGAATAAACGATAAACTTGTAGTTCTGTATTGCTGCAGAAGCACAAGTCAAATTCAAAACATGTATCTCCGCAGGACAGCTCTAATGCACGTAGATCATTTTAAAAACACGAGTAACAACAAGAAACAGAAGAACAATAACAACAGAGCGATTTCCACGAAGTTTTAAAAAATAAAATAAAACACCTAGCAGAGGATGGTTTCGATCCATCGACCTCTGGGTTATGGGCCCAGCACGCTTCCGCTGCGCCACTCTGCTGCTATTCCACATCAATGCAAACAACTATTATATAGTCTCTACTGACTTTGATCTGGGACATTTTCAGTGATGTAATATTTCATGTCGTCTTTTTATTAGAATTAGAATTATTTTATTTGCCAAGTATATATGCACATATAGGGCAATTGCCCTGATGTGGTTGGTGCACTGTAGATAAAATATAAATCAACAATTGGACATAAAACAACAACATATACAGTAAGAAAAGATGGTGTTTGTGTAACAGTGTCCTGTTTCAAACCTGAGACAAATATCCAGGATAATTTCTACTGATATTCTAAGTGTGGAAATCTTTTCCATAGTTGAGCCACATCTGAGGGTTTGAGGTCATGTTTGTTCAGTTAAAGGTTTATTTCCACACGTCACTAAATCCAACAGGAAGTCTAAACTTTACTTTGGAAGGACTGACTGTGTTTATCGTGCAGACTCTCAGAATGGAGCTGACACGTTTTTCCACATGATTTATTGTTTTACCAGATATTAATTTCACACGTTCAAGTGCAGGTTATCTGACCTGTGTGTGTGTGACTGCTCAGTGAAAACAGTTTGTACAACAGGATTTAATTTGTTGGCTCCGGTGAGACCTTTCATCATATTTATCTTGGCTTGAAAAACCAGGGACGTGCAGTTTGAAACACAGAGACATACACCAGGCAGGAAAAAGAAAACACTATTATGATGAATTAAGGGAGGTGGAGGATATGCTGTTTTGTAATCAATCAAATTTTATTTCTCTAGCCCATATTCACAAATCACAATTTGTCTCACAATTGGTGCGACATCCTCTGTTCTACAAATAGTCACATGTGATTGTTGAGTGCTTATTTCCTGTGTTGGTCTCCAGTCTCATAAAACTGTGCAGAGGGACGCTTCAAGCAAATGGTTCCATTCACTTCCTCAAGAAAAGTTTCAACCCCAGATGGAACGATCAGCTGGACAATAGTGTTCCACCTCCTTGGAGTCTATTTAAAAACCGACGTCATTGTAATTTCTTGGGATTTCATCTCCACAGATGTGCAAGATATGTGAATTCCCTTTATGGTCCTGTCAGGGGAGGAAAGACATGAGTCAGATATTAGAGGGAGAAGAAATTCCTCTGTGTCCCGACTGCGAGCGGAAGCATCTCAGCTGTTTTCTGCAGCTGCACCGTCCAGCTCCATTTGGCAACACACACCTTCAGTGACACTGATACACGGAGCAGGCCCGGTGCAAGGGTGAGTCATCTGACATCCCCGCCACCGAACCTCAGGGACACGTCTGATAAAGTGAACAGAGTGCAAGCACAGCAACAAAGCTCCTGGTGAACTCTCGTCTCTCAGTGGTGACACAAATGCATCAAATAAGCCTGAGTTTGCTTTTAAAACTTTATTCAGCTCTGCATTAATGTCACTTTACCAGCTCTGCTAGTGTCTCTGAAAGGAAAATCAGAGTTATTACTTTGGATTGTTTGTATCTCGTTCTAAATTATCATTTAGTTTATTTGCTCCATGTTGGTAAAGCACGAGTGCAGAAGTATCCTCAACATTTGTTAACTGGAACATTGGTTTCTCGACCTATAATAATGGGTTGAGACAGTTTATTCTTTTTACGAATCTTGTCGAACACAATTTTCCAGTACTTGCTGATGGGAGTCCAGGGAGGAGTCGCTCAATCACACCACTGTGGTCGGTGAGACGCTTTGAGACTGAAAAGATCCGTCTCTTCTATTCCAGAAGAGTCCAAAGAGAAAATTAACTTCTGCTCTGGAGCTTGTGTTTTAAATGTGAGATAATAATATGAAGCATTGGCAATAAGGTGTTTCCTTTTTTCTTTGTGATCCTTTGTCAGTGCTTGCTTGCTTAAACCCAAAAAGTTTCATTAAATGCACTTGGAGGTGTAAACTTCTCTCCTCAATAATCATAAAGACATCACAGTGAATTCAGAAGCTGGTCTGGGTCCAGCCTGCTAAGTTTAGCATCTTTCACATCTCTTGCAGTGTGATTAAATGGAGTCTGCGTCAGTCATTGGATTATAAAGACCGCAAATCTCACAAGTATGGCATTTACAGCACACAGAGCAGCTTGATGAGCCCATCTTCCATTTTGGGCCTGTTTTGGAGGGTAAATGAGAGCAGCTCCTCTCCATTCCTATTCAGGGTTCAGCTTTTTTAATTGGCAGCAGCTGCTCCCTCCAACCACTGAGTGATACAGTACGTTATTTACAGTACGGACTCGAAACCCACGGGCCCCCACACGATCACTGACTGCAGTCCTTCAGTCCTGACCAGTGCTCGCTGTGGGTTTATATACAATATGTGATTCTGATGAGACACAGGGAAATTAAATATGTCTCTGCTATTTACCCTATGTTTGAGTTGGGTCCTTTGTATGCAGTTCATGGAGAAGTCACTTTTGTCTCTGGTGTAGCGGTCGCGTTTGGCCAGTAGAGGGCGTTGGATGCTCAAGTATATTACAGGTACCTTGAGACAAGTATTTAAATCAGGTGTTCCAACACTAGTTCAATTTTTCTACCAATACACGATCAATCTCAATCATTTCGTGATCACAGGCTTTATATCACTACGTACTATTACCATTCATGTATTCAGTGAAATGCTGACTGAGAGGAATTAGTTTCAGGGAGTCTTTAACTGCTGAGAAAAATGTGTGACCTCAGGGCACAAGAAGTTCAATACACGGCGCAGGTTTATTACCCAATCAAAATAAAGTAAGAAAAAGTTTTGCACTTCATAAAAAAATCAGGGTTCAGATATTTTCTTACGTGATATATACAATTAAAAGTTGCATAAACGATATCTACAATAAATAAAACATACTCTAGAGAATTGAATCAACGTAAAACATTTATATTTAAGTATAGTATTTATATACATATGCAAGTAAGAAAAAGCCACAGCAAACAAGTGAACTACATAATGCATAAATCATGTCTAAAAAGAAGTATAGGAAAAAGTTACTTTCCCGCATATTTCTGTACTTTTACTCTTTAAATCACATATATCAACACTTTGTGTCTCTGCAGTAATAGAACCCAGTGTTTATTACCACAAGCAGAACTAACCGTGCATGTGTGGACCATATATTTGCAGTGGGACAGTGTGGATGCACATGTGAGGAGCCAACACGGGTCAAGTAGCTGGCTCTTCGCTTTCTGCACTCCCTGAATTCCACTCCGCCTTTTACTTGTTCTCCCCCCTCGCAGCTCTCCCTCTCTCCCTCTCCCTCTCTCTCTTTCTCTCTCTCTGCACAGGACTTCCCAGTGACTTTGCATTTAGCCCCACAACCAAGTCCAAATAAGTTCCTTGGTGCACGGGGGTGGAGGAGCGAGAAGCCTGGAGCAGCTCCGTGTTTTTTTCTTTCTTTCTGCGCTGCGTCCGTGCGTAAAAACCAAAAAAAAAGAGAGGATCCTGTTTATTTACCTGTTGATGAGGTCCCAGCGGCTGTGGGACGCGTGGAGAAGAGAAGTCTGAGAAGAACCGGTGCAGGGTTAACACAGAGACTCTTCAGCGGCCAGGAGGAGCGCAGGACCCCGGGTTCCTCTCCTTCCCTTTGCCCCTAAACACGCAGCCCGAGCTGGTGGAAAATGGGCACCTCGACCACCAGGACCTGTGGACTTATCCTCTCCTTCATACTCTCATGCCAGCTGCTTACTGTAAGTCACCATTAAACTTTACTTTTTCTCTATTTCACATTTCCTTCACGCAACAGCACTGACCTATAATACCACACACACACACACACACACACACACACACACACACACATATAGGAGAAGTCACACTCACAAACCAGTGTCTTTATGTCCTATTAAAGGCAAAGAAAGGAGGATATGTGTTGATGCTGCTATTTCTGTTCAGTAGATAGTGAGATGTGCTGCTGGTGCAGGGCTGCTGCCTTGCAGGTGGGCTGTGGGGCAGATTCCAGTGCACCCAGTCACAGCAGCATGATCTATAAAGATGCTTTAAAAAGTAATGTGACAAACTAGAAGCTCCTGTTGACTGAAGCCGAGGCTAAGTTTGTCCACAGAAACAAGCTATTCATAGTATCTCTGGAGTCCTCGGCTCCTAAACCTTCTCAAATCCAGACTCCACTTTGGCCCTGACTACTGTGTGTGTGTGTGTGGTTGTGTGTGTGTGTGTGTGTGTGTGTGTGTGTGTGCCTCCACATTTATGTTTTTTCGGTTTGATCCCCTAAACATAAATTTGTCCTGGGAAACTTGGAATCCTTCAGAATAAAAGTTGGGGTTAAACTGTCGAATCCACTTGTTCAGGCTCCACTGCAGATGGGAAGCATTTTTGGGAATTTTTTCAGTTATGTAGTTTACTGAAGGCTGCAACTCACAGTTATATTATTCTTTCTTTATTTATTTTTATTGTTATTTGCTAGATCATTAATCTATAAATGTTTTTATATTTTATATCCTGTATCTTTTATACACAAGAGAAAAGCAGCTTATTCATATATATAATGATTTATTTCAATAAATTACTGTATTGATTCAAAATTATTATCAGTCATTTGTTTTTTATCCATATACTCTTCCTCATGCACATGATGTTTCAGTCTCAAAGAAGTTGTCTTCACTTTGCTATATCTGGGGTATGAATCGTATATAGAGGATGACCATGATGTGGCTGCTGAGAATAGACCCCCACCCATCCACCACCCCACCCCACCCCCTGTAGAAACCCCGTCTGGTCTCTCACCTTTATGCCCTCCAATAAACAGAGCTGTCACGCCTGAGGTAGCCTATTTGTGACCGCTGTGCGTGGATCTGATCCGAAGCAAAGAGCCCATCTTGAATGATGGGGACATACCTGAGGAGGCCGGGCGCATTCATAAATCCCTCACCTGCTGGATCCAGAATATATATGAGCAGTGATACGCGTGACATTTGAAAAGTTATAGCGTTCCGGGTTTCATGACTTCAAGGTATATTTAACATCCAGCGGCATCTGTTTCTATCGCTTTGTGTTGAGTAAGAGCTTTTACTACGTGCATCTTCAAAGGGAAGATAAACTTACATTTCTCCTGCCTCATCCATCCCTGTAAAGTCTCCATCTTCCTACCAAGGTGATTATCATGTGTTGTGTGCTGACACTGGACGGTAACAGGAGACGGCCTCTACACTTCTCTACCACAGGTCGACCCCCAGGCCAACAATACCAACGTAATTGAATTACGTGGAACCTCAAGCATCTGTTTCTTGCATTATGACTTTGAACCACAGCGGGCGCACTGTCCCTTGATTCAATTAAGCGCGCGTTCTGGTGTTACTACGGGTCCTCCTTGATCCCCGCTGGAATGTCAGGGTCATGCGCATCAACTCCAACAATCAAAGTCAATAAAAACTCTCGATGGGTTAGAGAGCTCTCCATCACAAACGAGCCCCCCCGCCCTGCTGGGAGCCACCCGCAGCACCGGTGTGAGGAATTAGAGTTTGATATTCAGGCATCTCCTGATTCTGTGGCACTCGAGAGTTGTTTTTCTACAAGTGAACATGAACTTCTTTTCTTATAAAATGGTGGAGGCCACTTTGTTTTTCTGCCGTGTGACATCAGAGCCACCGTGAGCTTGACTGCTGACAGTTTCTGGCTCGGAGAGAGGGATCTCTCCCAGTATAGACTGTCACAAGTGTCCCTTGACTTCATTGGGGGGTTGGACTGGGGTTGGGGGAAGGGCGGCCTGGATTCCAGTGACTATATAGTCCGTTTAAACTTCAATCTCCGCTGTGTGTAATACAGTCCCATCATCCTTGGGCTAAAAATGATGCAGCTATACTTTGAGCCGATGCTTTATTTATTTCCTTTCCACTGTGTAACGGACTCAGCACGCTGGTGGTCCCTGCTGCTTCGTGGTTTCACACGTGGCGGCTACCTGCTCTTTAATTTCCATTCAGAGTCGATGAGGAAACTATGGAGTTGCAAAGCACAGCAGTGCAAACACCAACTCCACTCCAGAGTTTGAACAGTGGGGAAGGTCGGCTCCCTCCGTACCCATTCACATAATTGCTTGAAGACTGGCTCTGGTAAACAGTGCATTGTTGAGTTATAGCCCCGGGGGAGAGGCCATCCTGGCTCCTGGGACAATGCTGGAGTGAAGCGGCTCGCCCCCCCGTCCCCAGGCATGTGGAGCGCAGGCCGGCATTTGTTGACTCTGCAGTGAGGTGTGACTTGGGCCGGGATCGAGGTCAGAGAGGTGAAGACTCTGAACCTGACTCTGTTTTCTCACATCAGCTGTTCCCCCAGATTCAGTCAGAGATGAGATTAACCTCCTTAAACCCACTTTCTGTAGTTTATTCACTTTGACTTTGTGTAAACAGTCCGATATGAGAGGCCTTGTTTTTGTTTTGTCATTTAACATTATATCTTTTTATAATTTTTTTTCATGTGTTCATACGATCAAGACCAGCATTTGTATTTTCTTTCAAAAGCATTTACTTTTGTCCCCCAGAAATCAAAGTCAGCTCACTGCTGGTTTCAATCTGGAAGAGGAACATCTTCCTGTGCCTGACTTAAAGGTCCATTGCAGAGTTTTGCAATACTAACATCCACTGGTCAGAAAATCCACTAACATCCGTTAACATCTGGCTTTTGTCTGCAGTGGGACTGGTTGCTATCATCATTCACTCCAGGTACTAATGACTCTGCAGTACACATGGGTTTGGATGATCAGGTAACAGTGAGGAAAGAGAGAACCTCAGATGTCGAACATGACAAAGAAAAGAGGCAACCTCCTCTATTGGTGATGGGGTCGGAGTCGAAAGCCTTTTTTGGTGATTTAACCTGTGTTTAAAACCCACGTACACCAAATTCTTGTGGTGTAGAAGAGGTATTAATTACTGATTTGCCTTCATGTAACCCAAGTCCTCCGGGTTTTACCTAGAATAAAAATCGATACCAAATTAATCTGGTGTAGACTTTTCCGAACGTGGATAATTCTTCTAACTTGTGCTTTAGAAGATGTTCAGCTGTGATGTCCTAAATACGCACAATGAGCTGAAATACGATCATATATATTTTTATGCTCCTTTAATTAATCTGCAGTTTGGTGCCTTAACTTCTGATTTCAGTCACTGTTTGCTGCCAATATGTTTTATAATCTAATCCAATCCGTCATCTTCTTGAAAGAACATCTGAGCCTCAGTGGGATAAACTGTTAATCTGGGAATGCCGATTACAAAGATGGATAAAATATATTTGGGTATTTTACGCCGCCCTCATCTGGGAAACGCCTGCATACACTCGTCTCCTTGAGTTCGGGTTGCGTTCCGCTTTCATGCCCGACGCCACATCCGCGTCGGACACAAGAGCCGACTCCAAACACAGCTGCACCTCAGCTGGTACAGCAGCAACGCCGTGCATGTGCTGACATGAGCGCACATTCTCCGAGCACCGCCTATTGTAACTGGAGTCCCACTCTTTCCATTAGCACCTCTTCACACGCTTCCTGTCTCTGAAGTGCTCATCTGCAGCAGCACAGCGTTTTGTCTTTTTAAACCACAGCTTCATCAGTGTCTCATCCTCGGATCAGGCCGGAGCTTATGGCAGGTTCAGAGCCGTTTTCTAATTAAACCCTCAAAGCTTCATGTGGAAGAAAGCTTAAGTTTGAATGAACTTGTGTCGGAGGTTTTGCATTTAAAGCCAAGATTACCACACCCGTCTTTTTACCTATTACTTTCAACAATCATACATTAAAACCCATTTTCACTGTCTACACTGTGTGATATATATTTGTCCGTATTCCTAAATTGCAAAAAAAAAGACAGACGGCCTAAAGAAGAAGTCCTTTGTCCCCTTCAGTTTCACTTCTTGAGGTGTGTATCTCTGCTCACTCCTGAGTTATGGAGCTACAGATGCAATAAACCTTCCCAGGGTTCACGGCGAGGTCACAGGATGTCCTGAGGACACGAAGCGAGTCTGCCCCTCGAGTCGTAAAGAACAGCTAATGGTCAGAGGCCGTTAGAGAGTTTTAAATCACACATTTCTGTGTCACTGTCTTCCACCAGGGATGTTTTTTTGTTTTTTCAGGTTGGGAAACAAACTCTCGCCCTTTGCAGTTCCGTTATATTTTTGTCAAACGAGAAGCTCTTTAACGTGATGCAGGGAAATGAAGATCTGAGTTGCTCGGCTTGATAAAAAGAACAAAAGACTGTAATGGACTGGTACTGACTGGCTCACTGCTCCATCTTTAACAGTCTCCTTCAATCTTTTCACTCTTCCAGCCTCATTAGAGATTCATTGAAATGCTAAGTTAACTGTATTGCACTTTCCCTTTGAAGGTGCTCTATAGTTTGTGGCCTATTGAACCTGTCTTTGTCTTTGCTCGCTGCGCTGATGTGAAATCACTCGGGATTCTGCTTTTTGCTCGAGGGAGCTGCTGCTTTGTCTCGTGTTCTCCCTCCCAACTTATACAGCTCCTCTAATGGGGGTTGCTGCCCTTTTTCACCAAAGGCGTTTTTGTGTATTGTAAACGGAATAGATTTTTTTTTTTCTCCGGGTACTTAGGTCTGCTGAAGGAATGCCATCAGTCTTTTTTTTCTCCATTGTCTCTTTAAAAAAACCAGGTTTGACCCTGACATCCTGTCATGTGTTTACAAAAGATCCCACCCTGGTGTTTTATCAGAGCTGATGATTTCTCAGTCAGGCGAGTAGCGTCCTGCCTCCACTTCCTGTTACTGTACAAGTCTCTACCTGTGAAACAGAAAGCCTTCCATCGCTGTGACCCGCGAGATCAGCCTCATGCTGTTAAAACCCTCGCTGTTCACAGAGGGAGGTCGCCAAGTGGAACTCTGCAGCGGCTCGGTGAAAACCAAATACGGGGAAAACAATGGCTTCCCCTCACCTTTATTTAATCCGGGCGCCTGTTTGTTGTTAGCTGTGCTCATCAGGAGCCTAATTGGCCAATGAATTCACAAATTAAAGAGTCTTGGGGCTGGTGAGCGAGAGCTGATGTTCAAATTGGTTAACAACAGGAAAGAGTGAAAACTAAACACCAGTCTCACTCCAGCTGCTGGGTTCTCACATCAACTTCTCCTGGATTCCTACTTAATTTCAGTACATAGTGTACGCACAAATGAAAGTTTGTCGTTGTATTACAGAAGGACTTAACGGTCTTGTAGCACCGGCCCCGGCAGGGCTTAGCTCACGCTCAGTTGGGGGTTAGAAAGATCTCCTGATAACCTTTGACCCCGTGACTCAGCACGTGGGGGAGAGCAACAGGTAAACTGCAAAAATGTCCGCCGCTGAAGGGCAGCGTGAAAATATGTGTCCTATCACTTCTGGTTGAGGGAAGAGCTCAGCGCTTGTATATTGAGGCTGCAGAGGCCCTGGGGAGAGACTGGGGGGGGGGGGGCTGCAGCGGTCTGCTCTGTGTTATCATGTCAGCTGCCATCCCGCGAGACATAACAACTCTTTCTCTTGTTATACACACTTCTACACACTCGTGCGCACACGAACACACTTTCCCAGTCCTTCCTTCCTCTCTCTCTCTCTCTCTCTCTCTCTCTCTGCTCACTTTACTTTTGATCAAACCCCTGAATCCGGGCATATTGTAGACAAACCAGTATTTAAGTCCCAGTTGCTGTAGAGAACTCATTTCCACCCAGCGGACCCCCCCCCCCCCCCCTCCGGACCCAGGAACAGGGGAGGCGGTCAGGACGAGTGATCTGCTCCACGATGAGATATCTTTAAAGTCCTCTGAAAGCAAATTGGTTTGCGGTTAAGAGGACGACAGCCGCCCATTGTTTTTGTGCGGTGGTGTGAAACGTTGGTCCCTTGCTGAGTCACCATCCTGTTGGGGAAATGAGACCTGGAGTCGTGGACAGGACCAGAGGACGGCACTTACCCCCCGAGGCAGAGTCTAACCAGGGTCTCCTCTGCACAGTTCAGATGTCCTGCTCTTTATTTCACTAAAAAACACATCCTACTGCGTTTTTTTGTTTTCCCAAACCCCGTACCCTATTTTAAAACAAATCTAATTTGTCACTGAAATATTTTTATTTTGGAAAATCCCCACAATCTTTGGTCATATACGATATATGACCTTAGCACGCAGTAAAGACATACATGCTTTTATTTCTTGCCCATTGAGATCGAGTGTCGTAACAGCAGCAGCACAGATGATTTCACAAGTTGTTATACGTTGGCAAGCACTGGAATCTAAGATTAACGACCCCCCCGGACCTATTTATGCCACAGTATCAGCCAGTGTTGTTTTTATGTTTCCCTCCCGGCTTGAATGTGATTCTTGAATTTTCCATCACAGTACGTTTCAACCGAGTGGAAGTGCTCGGTGTGAAATGTTTTCCATCCAGGTTTGAAGATGCATGTTCCGCGCCACGAGCCAAACTGTGTTGTAATGGAAAAAGAGTATTTTTATTTCAACACACTCACGCTCATTCACACGCTGTATATTTTGATGAAAAGTAAATTGCGCTCACGACAAATCAAAGAGACTCTGACATGACCGTATAAAGTAAACGGAAAACATAAAAAACGAAATAGTGACACAATAAAAAAACCCAACTGCTTATTATAAATCAAATGATACAACACAGTGTTTGATCTTAATGTTACACTGACCTGTTGCTAAGCTCCGCCTCCTTTAGCTACTGAACTGAAAAGCAGTTTAGAGATTTTGTGGGTTTTTTGACAAGCGGAAAAGTGGCTGCTCAATTAACAACTGCACTCATTTAATTCCATGCTCCCAGACCTTGTAATTCTACGTAGGTTAAGTTCATACGGTTGATATTAAGCTAGTTTACCAGAATACCAGGCTAATGATTGTAGATTATGTTTGTGCAGACAGACATTGTTTATTCCCTGTCTTTTATTTTGCCCTTGTGTTTTGGGCTTTTACCACAGCCCCATGCACACTGTCCATGTGTGCAGAGTAATCCACAGCTTGACAGGCGTGCTACAGTTGGACTGTTCCTTCACTAGGAAGAAGTTTCCCAGACCACCACTCGACCTTTGCGTGTTCCCTCCAGATCTGGATGTGTCTCTCAGCTGATGTGGTGTTTCGTGACAGCCGGGCCTCCAACACATGCATGTTTTCTGTTAAACAGGGTAGGAGGTGTAACAGCAGCACTAGACAGGCACCTCTTTGAGACAGCTTGTAGGAATGAAAGTCGAGGCATTGATAAGAATGGAATGTGGACCTTGTTTGAGGCTGAATGCTTCTCCAGAAAAAAAATCACAGCAGCGTCTCACTGCAAGCGGCCCCATTGAGCCCTGTGATCATTCCACCTTTCTGAAAGCGGTTCCAGATCACCTGCAGGAAGACTGAATTCAGATTTAATCTTCTATTCATGAAGAGTTTTGCCGGCTAAATACACAGACTTCTAAACCAGCATGCTGACTAAAGTAGCTCAGCATCCATCATGTGTTCGAGAAGGCCCAGTACCTGGCAGCCCTGTGGAAGCTGAAGGTTGGTTCTTGTAACACACTCGGTGTAAGGCAAAGGGAACTGCTGCGGTTTTAGACTAAAGTGGTTGTATGTAATTTTCTCTCCACCCAAACCATCTGTTGATTTCCAGGAAGTGAGGAGTCGTCTGTTTGCTGCAGTTTAGTTTGATCGGACTTCAATTCCCTCATCTATTGGGAGAAATCCTGTTTTGAAACTGGCCTTATTCATCACTCTGTACCCGTCACACTTCTGCCATAGCAAAGTTTGATCTCCCAGTTGAAGTACACAGTTTCCAGTAAGAAGCTGGTGACCACCAACAGAGCTTTTAAAACACCACATCACTCAGGACCTAGTTATGAGAGCGGCAGCTGCTAATGGCCGCAGATGTTTTCCGATGAAAGTGCAGCTGCTGTGATTTGATTCAATTTGACAACCAGTAGTCGGATCTCTTTTTGATCTCCTTATTCACAACAACGTGATATAGATGTATTGGTCTCATTATCCTAGCTGCCCTGGCTTCTTGGTCTCCCTTCAGACGGCACCTCCAGCCAAGTCAGGCAATTATTGCTTTAAGAGGAGTAATTAAACGGTTCTTCCTCTGAACTGAGAGCCTGTGTGATTTATGTGGACACATAGAGAAGACTCGTTCGGCTGTGCCAGGATGAAGAGGCCCTGTCTTCCCCACCAGGCTCCACCTGCTGAGGCTCTATTATGACCCCGTCATTGGGTACGAGGGCTGGAGATGAGGGGCGCACCGGGGCCAGAGTCTGGCACAAACACCAGACTGCAGACTTCAGTAAGATTCTCTGGCACAGACATCAGTCTTTGCCTGTGGGCACACGGGCCGCTTCTCTCCAGTCTGTTGTTTCATCAGGGCTTTCCCCCGGCAGGAGTCATAGAAAACAAGATTTGAGGGAGATAATAGAAGCACAATTTGTTTTTCAAAACGGGGACCGGCCAGACAGAGCGAGATTAGGGTCTGATCATCCCTGGCTGCTGCGTCTCTGTGGGCCAGTCAGCATTATTCCTGCAGCTTAGAGGTGGAGCTTGTCTCTCTGGTTTCATTTACCCACTCATTATGTGGGACTAGCTTCAACATCGTAAACAGTGTGGCCAGATGTACGATACTTATCGTATTTGTACAATAATTTTGCCCTCTTTACGATCAATAAGGCATAATGTACGATAATTTGATTATTCTAGTTTTATCAGTTGTAATCTGGATGGTAAAATATTGATCACGTCTGTGTTTACACATCTCTTCTCACGTGAAGTCTTTTCAGCCAATCATGCTTGTGATTATGAACATGACAACACAAATCTTTCCTCTCGTGTTTGAAAATAAGAGCATTATGCATTGAAAATGTCTGTATACTTAATTGCTTCGGTTACTCGACACAGCCTTAAAAACTTCTGTATTTAGCATCCAATCCCTACACTGTACGTTCATTTCTTCAATATACGATAATTTGAAGCTTCTGGTACGATACTTCAACATTTCCGTGGTGCAGCTTCAGGATTCTGTGTATTGAGTCCGACAGCCGGTCGAGTGGCTGAAAACCAGCGTCACCACAGTCCCAAACAAACAGGGTCAGAACAGACACTACACTAAAAGAGAAAATCTAATTCACATTTCTTTGCACGGCCTCATTCAAGGTCTCCACTGGATCCGCTGTTCTTGGGCTCAATGTAAAACATGTGAATTGAAGTTGGCACATAAAGTGGCTCTATAAAATGTGGTGGGAACAGATTTTTCCACTGGGTGGTGGAACAGAAAACACAAGCTTGTTCTGTTCTGTCCCGACAAAACACTCTAACAATCAAACCTAAGCAATAGCGGTATACATTCTTCTTCAAACATGGTTATTATATTCTCGGCCCCTTAGGCAGGAATACTCTGAGCTGAGCTGAGGAAAGAGGTTTGATAATCAGCGTATACCTCCAGGGTCACAAATATGATTTAATCATAGCATGTTTATTTATGTACCATGTTTATTACTGTACAGGGCTGTCAGCGAGGTCAGAAGGAGTGATGTCACCTCACTGGTGAAAGCGGAGTCTTGAATTATCCTCTTTTCTCTTCCTAATTCTTTCAGGGGTCGTGAACTGGCTTGTGCTGGCTTGTCCATTACCACAGCGATAAATCACCTCCAGCGCAGACTGCAGTTAGTTCCTCTGCCTTCCCTCTTCCACCCGACGGGTTAACTTAGCTGATTAACCATCCGAGCTCGGTGTATTTTCACACGGACACACTGGGGGCCTCTTCCCTATAATTAACTCTTATTATAGTAGGAAATGGATGCCTCACATCTGCTCCCAATGAATGGGCAGGTTAACCCGCCTGCTTTCTCAAATTATTGCATAAACTCCTGGCAAACAGATGTCTTTTGTAGGTGTGAGCACACCTTCAAATTAAGGCCTGTCGCTGAATTATGAGGACAGGTGAAAATTCGTCTGTCAACTGTCGGGAGGAAGATCCTCCCAGACTTTGTTTATGGTGGTGAGATGTTGGCCCCTCGGGTTTGTTCGCTGGTTCGAAGCCAAACGCATCCTCCTCAGTTCTCGTTTGACTGGAGGTTCATTAAAAGTGAATCGTATTGAAATGTATGCAGCATGTGTTCAAAGCTGCTCACTCTAGATTGAAAGAAATGACAAACATTCCTTGAGTCCACATGGTCTTGGTTACAATTGTAGACCATTTAATTGCCCCCCCGCATGTATAGAACAAGCGTTCCACCAGGAATGCAGACAAAACTTTTGGGGCCTTAAATAACGACGGTGTTTAAACTTTGGGATGTTCCACGATAATCTCTTACAGCACAATGAATTCCGATGCCTTTCACAGGTATAATTAACAATTCAACAACACAATATATCCTTTAATATTGTGACATATTATAAATTACCTGGTATAAGGGCTTCTGGTCAATTGTCTCACCTTTTTGCAGGTCAGCTGCTGACTTTTATATCCTGCTCCTGGCGAACACTAATGGGATCTTTTTTACAAAGCACAGGGAGGGATCGTTAAAAAAGCTCCTGCGTCCAGGGTGCATGTCTCCAATGAACGGCCTCAATAAGGGTTTGTGGTTCCAATTAGCAACACAATGCTGGGATTATTACTCATTAGTTCAGGCACAAACACACAAGAATATTAGGGGGTAATTCTATTTCACCCAGAAATGACATGAGTGGCACACATGGGTGTTATTATCTTTTTTAATTAATAGATAAGAGTTTATTAAGCCGCAGAATATGTGGACACAGTGTCTCTGCTGCACTTGCAGACTCAAGGCCTTCATGTTAGATATAAGCACAACAGAATTCATGATATAAACTATGTGAAAAATGTGTACTAATGGCCTTGGTATCATGTGTCATCTTACACCAAGTTCGCAGTTAATTTTACGGCCCATGTTATTTCACTTCCCTCAAATAATTGCTGTTTTGTGGATAAAGATGTTTTAAATAAAATAATAACATAAAACAGATGTTTATACCCTTGTTCCACACTCATATAACTGAGGAGTGAAGTCACATAATGCAGATGAACAGTGAAATCACAGTAATTCATTGTGACCCGGTTTGTTTTTTGGTCTGTTTACACTGCGGTTGATGCTGTGTTTGCTTTCAGGTTTTTGTCCTCCTCTGCACATGCAGGCAGTTTATTTGCGGGACTATCTCGTGGAGGAAGGGTTAGTGAAGTAAAGGAAGTGTTTAATTTAGCTCAGGGATTTTATCTGGCTCTCACAGCGTCAGATCCAGCAGGCGTGGTCCTGTCTGGGGGAATTCCTTCTCCTAAGTGAATGTGGGTTATGGCTCTCAACTCAAATGCTCTTCTGTCGTGTTTACTTTCCAGATTTTACGCTGTTTTCTACCTGTTATTAATCGTCAGATCTGACTTAATGCCTTGTGGTGCGCACGATCCAAAGTTAAACCAGATGTGCTTTAAGGGTTTGATAGTTGGTGACTCACTTTATGAGTCTGTTTGTTT
The DNA here is from genome assembly GCF_963576545.1 of Limanda limanda. Classification (NCBI taxonomy): domain Eukaryota; kingdom Metazoa; phylum Chordata; class Actinopteri; order Pleuronectiformes; family Pleuronectidae; genus Limanda; species Limanda limanda. Next base: position 5,643,133 of record NC_083642.1, on the reverse strand, counting down.
CAGAGGGGATAATTCACCTCCTTCAGTCAACCTGTGAATCATTACAACATGAGCAACATCACAACCTGCTACACAATCCATGTGATAGAGCGGTGAATGATCCCTGCAGGCGAACAGTCTAGACAGGAAGAGTCACAGTCTACGTGGGTCAATGTACAGTAGAAGTAATCCTGCTGATAAAGTCAAGCTTCAATGACTCCTGAAATATTTGATCTATGATTAAACAGGTAGAACATATGACCTAAATCATTAAAAGCAGGAGAGCTATTGCATTTAATGGATATACAGTCCTAAAGGTGTAAATTATAATAAAAAGACATTTCCACATGGCTGAATAAGATACTGTTCCAGACATCAGGCCCTTTAACACTATAAATGATGCGGGAAAAGGGGGAGACGTCTCAAGAGGCTCTTGTAAAGCCCCTTGTTGACCTTGGACAAAAGTAATGACGGGACTTCTGTTTATCTCCCATCCAACAGCCTTCCCCCCCCGACCCTCATTCATAACCATATCTTCATCCTGCACTCTCTCTGTTTGCTTACCCAAAGTCTGCTCGGAGACCCGACTTGGGTTTGGGCCGACTTGGATTTCCATCCTTGTTTCTAAAGTCTCCAACTTTAGAAACGGCACAATTAAGTTCTTGTGCGAGTGCTCAACTGTTAAAACAACAGCTGCCAAAATGTGTTAAAAACTTAAGTGATTGAGCCAAAGGAACGACTGCTTCTGTTCCACCAGGGAAGAATGAAATCCAGAAGGGGAATTTATGAGCTTATGAAGATATAGAAATTGTTAAATACAGAAAATGTAACTTGAACCTAGTGTTTTTGAGCAGCGGCTACCTCGAGTAATACAGGTGAACTAATCCTCTTTATAGGGCCGGGCTTCTCTGACGAGCCAAAACTAAAGCGCTTTACACCGAGTGAAATCCAACCTTCACATCACTTGAATTCCCAAGATCCTTCTCCTTCAACCGACCTCCAGGAGATAATCCGCTTCTTTGCAAGTGTCCTGCCCCTTGATCCTTTGTCAAGGGGTGACAGAGGGAGCTGGATCAGAGCAAATGGAGAAGATGGGAGCCAATCAGAATTAAGGCATTTCCCGCCGACAAAGTGGGTACCTGATCCCCTCTCACATACCGAGCCCCATAATTGGCCTAAGGAATGTTCACCTTTCTGTGCTTTGGTTTATCGTTAAAGGAGAAAAGCTCGCTGGCTTTTTTGGAGGGTGGTGAAGATATGCCTTGATCCTCGGATTGGGGGGGAAATAAACGACTTCCTTCTCCGAGCGTAGATTACAACCTTCAGGAAAGTCCCTTGTTAGACCGAAGCCTAAGGTCACATCGCCGCTAACCAGAGAGTGGGCGGATTTGCTTGGAAACATTCTTGTCCATGTTGGGTCAGTGGAATTCTCTCCGCTAGGACAAAAAGAGTGTGTCCTGTCTTCTAACTGAATCCCATTCTCGCAGGGTCTGAGGAGCTGGAGTTTTCTTGCTTTACATCCGAGCTGCTTTCCATGTGCAGTGCAGATGTGGGTGTGCCAGCGAGCTGTGCAGCGGTTGGCTGCGCCTGCCACCACTCAGAGCGTTTTCTGAAACATGGCTTTCTTCACTGTTTATTGGTTCTTGTCCAGGCTTAACCTCAAATGGGGAGATGAGGGCCCGGCCGGCCTCGGCAGCAGACGGCCTTCTGTACAGGACCTCTGAGGATAGACCTGGAAAATGCATGTGTAGAGTTTCACATTGGAAAGAGCCTCATTCAAGAGAATCGTTGAACTACACAGCAACCATTTAACTCATTGTGGCTTTGACCATATTCCAAATAGTTAGAAGCTTGGAGAAACGGATTCTTGCTTGTCTCATATTGCAGGTTATACGTTTCCCTAGTCTTGTTTAAGCTGATGCTGGAGATATGTCCCTCACTAGACCTTGTTCACCCCCTGTTCTGCATGTGGCACCTCTCAGGGCCTCTGGAGGCGGCTGTAATAACACCTGCAGCTACACTTCTCCTGATATTTTTATCTCCAGGGAATTCCACCTGTGTTCTCGAAGCTCTCCTGCTTGTTAGCATGGGACTTTGACACAGATTTCGTTCAATCTCGCGGACATGCTTCATTAAATCCCTGCTGGATCCAGAAAGTAAACACACAAGCTTCCATAACAGAGATGGGAGCAGAGTTTAGTATCATGGATGACGTAAGACGGCAGCAGCTGCAGAGAACCTGCTTCTGGAACAGAATTTTCAGCCTTCATTAGTCCTCCCAGCAGACCCAGTCCGTGTTCTCATCCCAGTTTAAATCCGAATAAACAAGTGCAGCTGACTTGGAAGACATGCTGGCATTTGAAGCAAAAATGGCAAACTCAGAAATGGCTTTGTATTTGTCAGTGTGAAACTGGTTATTTGTGTTGTTCTGCCAAAACATACTGTGTGTAACGTGAGGGTTTTCATTATGGTCCTATCTGTGATTCCCCCTAATAACTGTGACCAATTAAAATGAGGCCTCAGTTTGTGCTGCATATAAAAGGATTTCATCTTCAAGAGAAAGAGGAGCCAGTGTAGTGGGGGAACGCTAAGTCCAGGCACAGATGGTCCACCTGTAAGATGTCGTTCTTGCAGTTCCTGGAGGAGTATTAAAGGATATGAGATATATAGGGGCCCATTGATGTGGACATTAAATAGAACAGACTCCTTTGTTGGGTTCAGGACCCGATTTAGTGATTTTTCATGTGTACAATCAGAAAGTAGGAGAATCCTTCCAAACATTATTAGAAAATAAATCCCCACAGCAACAGTTTTTATGCTTGAAGACAAATAGAAGTCCATCATCTTTTTCATGTGGTTGTATCAGATGATCCTCCAGTGGAAAGAACCCATTGTCAGTGGGTTTGTGTCGTGTAAATGTGTCTCAGGTTTCCTTCCTTCCCCATTGACTCCCACAAGAGCCCACAATACTCCCACAGATACTTTCTTTAATCTGGGTATTTGAGATTGTTAAAGAGAGAACGCTCTTCATGCTTTTCTGTGTGGGCTGTGATGAAAGTTGACCTTTTCTTGTTGCCCGTGGATATTCTTCTGAGGCTAGATCTGATTTCTCCTACTCTGCACATCTCGTGTACTCCCACTTTTGACTTTCCCATGGTGCGCAGGTTAGCAAAAAACAGCTGTCAGGTAATTTCCAATGGGGCTTGAAAGACGAGGATAACCCCTGAATACCTCCTCTCCTTTCTGTCTTTGATGAATCAGTCAATAGGAGACTACAGTGTCTTGTCTGTTGTTCAGTGCAGAACATCTGTAGAGGAGCGGAGCCGTCTTTCCTGCCGCAGCCCCATTATGTTTATGTTAATGTACCGAACAGCTGAGAAACAATATCACATCACGTTCTGTGGACTTAATTTTTTTTTTTGTAAGTCTTGGCAGAGCAAACAGAGCATCGCTGAAAGACTTGGTGGGAAGAAAAGGGGAAAGTCTCTGATGTGCAGATGGTGCCCGACAAAGAGTTCTGTCCTGTGAACAGCAGGTTTTGTTGTGATGTGAGAAGCTCAAAGTGAATCTTGGGTTACTGAACAAAGAGCAAGTTGGAACCTCTTCCCTCCAGAAGCTTCACGTTGTTCCCTTTCTGCCAAACCTCAGCTAATTCTGAGATCGCCATCCCAAATAGCATGACCTTGGGAACTGGCGGAAAGTGGCTTTAGCAACATGACATTTCCTTCCTCCAGCCAGTCCGGACCAAACGGCCGGTTGTCACTAAGTCAATCCTCCTGGGTAATCTATTACTGCAGCCATGCAAAGCTTTGGTTCCCGCAGCCCAGTGGAAAGCCTTACTCCCAGATCGCTGCTGCTCCAAATGTCCAGTTTGTTCCATAAACGGTTGCATAAGCTGCATACTTAGAGAGATTTTCTCTACTTAGCCCACTTTTCCCACACAGTGTAACGATGAACTAATCGACTATGATACGCAGGGGGGGCGGGGGCGGAGAATGAGCTGGTTCTGGCCCATGATTACGTGGGACTACGCAAGTGTGGCCAAGTCAACAGGTGGCGTCCGATTAGTTGGTCCTGAGGCGAGAGAGAGAAAGAGACAACGGTGAATTGAACACTTGTGCTGCGTCACTGAAGGGAAACCGGAGCGTGATTACAGATCCATCAAACAGCTGCTGCTGCTTCCTCCCTGAAGCTGAGACGCTCGACAAACCTTCACGTCCACTCAGCCGAGTCTGTCGTTAGGTTTCAAATGGTAAAATAAAAATCACATTTCACACACATTTAATCTTAAATTGCCAAGAGGGATGATTATATCTATTTGGCTCTGCCTAGAATATCTCAATAATTGGTAAAAGGATAGACGTTACATTTAAAAAGTAGGTGTTATTGTTCATAAGTTGAATTATTCAACGACTGTTGGATGAATTACCACCTTGTACATTCATGGTTCCCAAAGGTTGATTGTCTCAACTTCTACTGGATAGATTAACATGAATATTTTAGACTTTAGACATCAGAATGAATTGCCATAGCTTTGGTTATTCCTTAAGGTTTAAACAACCACTGCCACCATTATTTTGGTTTATGATGAAAGATATATCCACGTATCTCACTCATATTCCGTGATAGTTGACTAAAGTTAGCTGCTTACATACGGGACATATTAAAACTATGATGAACTCTTGAGCTCCAGATACCCACAGCTCCTGTCCTTCAGTTTCCTGCAGCTGGAGTTCAAGTTGGGCTTCGTCCTGGTCGCTGCTTTGAGCTTCATGTTGGGATACCTTCGACCCCGGATCCCGTCCAGTTCCCCCAGTGGGAAGCAAAGCAGACATCTTGAATGACACATCCGTGCTTTCGGAGGGACTTTCTGTTATAAATAAACAGGCCGGGGGGGCAGGAGGAGCCGGAGCTGCTCTTCCCCTCTGGGCCGCGGCCGGCCTCAGCTCCTCGCCTGTCAGCTGTCGTCTGGGGGAACTGGAGCTGCCCCCCCGGTCCCCTCCACCCTCCAGGTCACTCTCTCCCAAATGTTACCGGAAACACACACTATTTATAGACCCCGTGAGTTACTCTCAATGTTTATGTTTCATGTGACACTTAGTTCAGGTGAGATAGGATCTGATTATATTTTTCCACTTATGCTATTTTTAATACACTCAGCTATTTTTTTGGTTGTATATACGCTGTTAAACACTGGAGCTCAGCCTTGTCTTATTCATTAGAGTATAAACATTTACCAGAATACTTTTCTCACAGTAAGAGCAACAGTAGTTTTAAGAGCTAAACCTCAAATCCAATAAATCTCCTCTCCCACAAACCACGGAGCCAGTTAAAACACAAAAGGTGCAGTTGGCTGAAATGTGCTTCCAGTGTTTTTGTGCACGTATCTATCCGTCCATGTGTGTGTGTGTAAATATCTTAATACCTGCATGTGTGAATAAAGGTTTTGACAGTGGAGGGGCTCAAAGTTCCACCACTGGACAAACTGTGGTCACAATCCTAGGTGGTCTCTGGACTCAGGGTCCTGCTGGGGCCCCTGTTGGGTGATAATTGAAAAGACGTTGCTTCTGAGGGTGTCAGCTGGGCCTTCACGCAACTGGATGTTTGGGTGGAATGTGTTCACGCTCAATTATCCCACCCACAGTGAAAATGAAGTACAGTCCAGCTTTTAAAAACACTCTCTGCTCCCTGAGCTGTAGCCTGAAGACATTTTTCTTTTGGATTACCCATGATTAGCCAGAAAACATACTCTGGGCAATATAATAAATACTTTAAAACTAAAATCACAAAGGAAACATAACTAAAGAGACTTGCTCTGCTCTGCTGTGCTGCTGTTTGTATGCACACCCATCAGATAGCATTCTGGTCAGCGTTGAGCTCGGGTGTCGGGTTTCACACCGCGCTCTCGATCTCTGCTCTCTGTCTGGTCGCGGTGTCGCCAGGCTGCGACCTTTGGCCTATAATATATCATCACGACTCACCCCCACTTTGCAAATTCTTCTATTTGGAGCCCATTCGGAAATGTAACAGCAAACTGCAAAGCTCAGAGATGTACATTAACGAGTCCCTGTGGGGTTTTTCTTTATTTGGGGCATCAGTCAGCTGTGGAGAAATGTGTGCTGACGATTTCAGATTTGCTATAATTTGCTTGTGCAGCAAAAACTCACCATTTGGTACAGTACCGCTGGCCAAAGTCAACCCAGGTCTGTTGTTAAGTAGGTGTGGTCGTAAGGTTTTGCAAGTGCGTACAAGTGTAAGCGTGTGTACATGCTGAGGATTTATTTGCTCACCCTCCTTTAACTTTGATCTCGGTGAAACAAGAAAGAGAAAACGGACAAATTACTTTTTTTAACTTTAACTGCAGCTCTTCAAACATCCTTTTTGTCCTGTGCTGCTGCAACATGTTCTCAAGTTCCTACAGGCCGGCTGCTTACTTTGTAATGCCTCCCTGCTCAGTGAAAGGATCGTGTAAAAAGAGAGGAGTCAGTGAGTTTGTGTGGCAGACGCTGACGAGCTGGAGACAGCTCGCCACAGAAGAGATGGAGCAGATAGGAGAACACAAAAGACAGTCTTATGTGTCTTTTTGTTGGATTACATCAAGGTGTAGTGGGTTTGATTTCCATGCATATGATGAACTTGCAGTGTTTTGTACACATCAGAGTCTGTTAGCGGGACGTGTGGAGAACTGCTGCGAATGTGAAAGAAAATGAATGAACGCCTTGTGTGGCTGCAGAGGGAGCATTCAGGTGATGTCATTCGAGGCAGTGTTGGTTGCGGCTGAAGGCTACAAGTTTTGAAAATGGAAAAAAAAATCGTGGGTGTAGAGTTGGGAAGAAGTGAGATTACCAGACCTCTGTAGCCACCTGTTTTCCTGAGAAAGAGGAATGTATGGAATAAAAAAAAACCAGGAGATTTATGGATCCGCTGCGTTGATTTGTGTTATTTTCTTAAACCTCTGTCATGAAGCTGACTGTGATTTACTCCGCCGTGCTAAACTGGCATCTCTTTAGCACATTGCACTCGGCTGCATCACCTTGCAGCAGCACATGCATCTGAAAAGTCCTCACGATTGTTGCAAGAGGCCGAGCTCCGCTGCCTAGTTCCACTGGGAGACTGAGCTTATTGTAAAATGTATGGCATGGCTGTTGTGTGGGAGAGAGAATAAATGACCCGGGGGAAGATGCCTAGGCAGGAACTCCAAGCATTTGTTCAAAAATGTGGACTTATCCTTCACTTCTTACTCCCTGGCCTCTTTCCCTCCTCTCAGCAAGTCCTCTTTTCTCTGAGAAGAATCCAGTGTTTTTGCTGCACCCACAGTATTAGTCATGGAACACTTTGAGGAGACAATCTGTGCACGTTGTCAAAAGAGTGTTTGTCTTTTGGATGGAGAGCCTCCTTCCACTTCCTCCCGGCCCAATCACCTTGGATTAAACCCTGTGGAGATGTCAGGGGGCTGTGGAGAGCAGGAGGGCTTCACTCATCGGGCTCTTTATGCAGCAGGGGCCCAGGCAGAGGGTCCGGGTGTCAGGAGTGACAGTTTGTCTGTTACCCACCACTCCAAGCACGAGTTAAACACAAGGAAAACTCTGTCTCTGTCATTCACAAACATTCCCAGAGCCCCCCTGTTGTCACAACTTTGTTGTGGAAAATCCTGGGGCGTCCGCAACTCTTGCACCTGCACGTGTGTGGACACGGATCAGTTCTCCTCGGCTTGACGTCCTTCCTCCCTCTCTTTTATCACCCTTTCACTAAACAAGGCCAAGAATGCCACAAAATACCCCTTTCCCCCGCCCCAATGTCAAGATCACCATGTTTGTGTAAAGCATGTTATGGTGTCAGTTTCTTTTGTTTTATTCTCGGAAAAAAGCCGAGGCCTCTGCAGGTAGTTTTCAATACCGAGAAATACCTTTCTCCTCAAGTGAGGCTTTGGGGATCCTAATCTCTCTGTGTACGTGTGCAACCATCATTTATTTCTACATTATCAAGGTGCTGTCATGGACCTGATTTAATGCAAACGTGTTATGACTCCTGCACCTACTCCACAGATAGCAGTGGGTGAAGTAAAGGGAGTGCAGGGCTTCGGCAGCTCAGGCGTCACGGTGCCTGGCAGCGCTTGGCGGGCTCCTTCCCTTCAGCCTGCTCTACCTAAAGAGAAGTGTCCAGCTTCCATCCGCTTAATGCTCTCTGCAGTTTACATTACATTCCTGTTTAGTGCAGGCGGCTCCTTCGCGTTTAAGCAGATATTGTAAGTCGGAAAGAGGGCGAGCAGCAAAGCGAGGTGGAGGGATGGAAGGTCGAGGAGGTCGGGGAATTCATCTTGTGAAGGTTTTTTCTGGTGATGCCTGTCCACTGCCTGCACAAAAGGTCACAACTTGCTATCTGAATCAATTGATTGCTATGAGCAATGCGGTGCGCTGCCTTTTCATCTTTCTATGTTTGCCTATCACACGCTCCGGTGGAGACGAATGCAGACAGGTTGTGGGAGCTCAGGAGATGCTTTAAATGCTAAACCCCTGCAGCCGCCATCAGGAAATGGTGTCACATATTTTCATGAGCGAGCGTCACTCCTGTGAGACTCATGTCTAGAATACGCCGGGTCCAGTTCCTCAGTGTCTGCACAACACAGCGCCTCTGCCTTTAAGATGCTTTTCACAGATTGTCCTGCAGCTGCATCTGTGGGCTTATTAGCCGAGTGGGCGAATCAAGTCCCTGTGCAGAATTCTTCTCACGCTGCCTCTGACAGGCTCTGGCTGTTAAAGAGATGTAACCGGGACGAGAAACCCAGAGTGTGGGTGTGTGTTTGCATGTGCTACCACATGTCGGTGCATCTGTGTGCTCTCAAATGTTATATATTGTGTGCCTCAGAGACAGTAGCAATGATTTTAGATGTTTTAAGACTTCTAAAAGCATAATATAGTCCTTAAATCCAAGTAATCATTGCATAAAACTTTGGTCATTTTGATGTCGAGCTAGTTTTTATGAACATTTGCCATTCATGTGGAAATGTAGCTGCAAGAAACACACATTTGGAAAAGCCCATGTCTGTGATGCATTGCAGAAAAACCCCAACATTTGAAATTCCGATCCCTCGAGATTCTCCAACTCCACAGAAAAGTTGTCAGTGGAACAGCCAGAAACTTCAAAACTCCCAGTATCTTGCATATCCCTCACAAAGCCTGTGCTTGCTTATTGCTTCTCCTCTGGGTTTAATTTCCTGACAGTTACTTCATGTCTGTGAACGCTTTCCAGTAGCTGAATTTAAAATGTCTGATGCCAGAGCTTGAAGGATACGTGTGGCAGTGATATTACGTATATCTTGGAATTCTTAACATATACCGAAATAAAGTACACCCTTTGCAGTCTGCATCCCTCCCCTTGGTATAGTTTCTTCCAAGATGCATGTCAGGTTATGGTTCGTTGTACAGTGTAGGGGATGCAGCTACATTGTACCCACAACGTTAATAATGCATGGGTATATATTGACGTTAAGACTCTTCAAACCAACTCAAAATCAATGTGGGAAAAGACAAACGATTTAATTATCTGTGCAAAGCAAGGCCTAAGAACAGCCAGTTTTATTCAGGGGTAAACTCATGTTACAGTTCTTGACTTCAGGATGAGCTTCTCTGAAAACAGTTCGCTCGAAGCAGCTCGATCTTCTCAGGAGAACCAGTATCCTCGGTGTTGGTCGGCTAATTTTAGATTTAGTGTACAGAACTCTTGTTGTTGTGGTCACCAGAGTTGTAAGTTGGAAACTCAACGTTCCAGGAAACTCAAAAGTAGACGAGGATAGAGGATTGCTACTTCTAACAAATTGGTGTGAAACATGTATGAACTGGTCTAAAAATAATAACTCAAGATACAGTAGTTACCAAGCGAGCATTAGTGAAGGAGTGGGGTTTTATAAAGAATACCACATTAGCCGCGGCAGCATTATCGCAGTATCAAAGTTAAACATACTAAATCCCATAATACACCGTTAAACCTTATCCCAGTGAGTCAGATGAAAAAAAAAGCATGAGACATTTGTTCTTGTGGCCTGGAGGTGATCTAGAAGCTCTGAACAACTGTCTCGTCCAGTTCAGGAAACAAAGATGTTGAGGTCCCAGCAGGTCTCCAGCTGCAGGACTCGACGACAGCTGATGCTCGTACCGTCCTGAAAGGATATTGGCTCGGTAACTTCCAGTCCGACCCAATCTTTTCTTCCCAGAATTCCCTGCTCCCGTCCTGTGGCTTCTTCAACTGTTCGTGGACCAAGTTGGGGTAATTTCCCTCGGTCCTTCCAAACAGCAGCTGGGGCCGATTTAAGGTTTTCGTCGTCAGGCTTCTGTAAAGCGTCACCTGTTCCTCATTATCTATGGATTCTCTCCTTCCCTTGTTGTAGAGCCGCCGAGACTTCGTCTAACAGGGCGAACATTGTGCATTGCAGTCAGAGTAACTCATAAGCAAACAACGGAATTCCTCCTGACTGGAATGTGTGCGCTCGTGTGTGTCTTTGTTACACGCGTGTACGATACGCATGTGTATGTGCTTGCCCGCTCTCCTCAAGCGTATATACCTGGCAGCCATATGTCCAGCTGGAAATTGCAACAAGTTACTAGAGCGAGGAGCTCCTGAGGCCGGTGTCCTCTGGGTGGGGCGGCGTTCAAAGAAACACAAAGTGGGTCGGGACCTTTAATCTGGAGGGAGAGATAACTCTGACGCTGCAGACATGTCTCAACTGTGAGGCGGAGGGCAAAGGTCACGCCGGCTTTTTGAACTGGAACACAGAAGCATAGTGAGAAAGTGAATTATGTGAAGTTCCCAACTCTCTCTCCTAAGATGAGGTCAGTTTGACATCGTAAATCAAGTGCAGCCGACCATGTTGAAGTTCAGGTGCAAATATGGACTCGAACAGCAAAAGTTTTTTGCCGAGATGGCACCCAGTGTGGCCAGATGATAGCACGTCCCAAGGGAGTGGGAAGCAGGAGATGATCACACCGACGGTTGGCTGGTCGGCACGACTGAAAAGAATCTGGTTAGTCAGCAGTTTCCCTTTGAAAATGTCCCGGGATTGTTGTTGTAAGGGTGTTGGGTCAGGGCAGAGAGGATTTGGGGGGATAGATCCAGTTATTTATTAGCCGGAGACACTTAAATGGGAAAACCGCCATGACAGAGTTGGGTGGAAATAGGAACTGGCGGGCCATGCCAACTGGAAATGCCAGGGGTGGCGTCCAGCCAGAGTCGTAACTCAACTTATAGCTGGAGTCCGGACGGTCTGGGTGTCGAGATGGTGAGAGCAGAGATAACCAAACCCCCACCGGGCTCCACCGGGCGACACAGGGAACTTTATCAAGATGATCAGATAGAGGAGCTCAGCTTTGAGTCTCCTCAGGAAGCATACGGGTTGATTAGGTGTCTGACAAGAAGATGAAGAGGATCATGAAAAGCCTTGTTCTGATTAAAACTAAACTAATTTAATCCTAGAATACGCTCTTACTCCAAACTAAGGCTATTTATCTTGGCTGTTTTGATGCATTGATTAGAATTTTCTTGACAATATTTTCAATGTGAAACCTTAGTTTTGTTGCTTAGGCGAAAACAACAATTTTCTACATTGGTGATAACAGTAAAAACACTTGTTTCTCTATCCATTCATCCATCACCTGTATAGCTTATCCTCTGAGGCTCATGGGGGGGGGGGGGGGCGTACACCTAGAG
>NC_083642.1:4991187-5013687 GCF_963576545.1 Limanda limanda | reverse complement strand
ACCTCTACAGGTTAAGTCACTTCATTAAATACAGAGGAGCCAGATTGACACAAACCAGAAGCTTCCCCAGGATGAGTGTGAGTGGAAGTGTCATTCCTCTGGAGCAGCTCGTAACCACACTGGTGCATCAGCAGGAAGCCCAGTGACTGAATGAATGGGAAGAGAGCAGAGATGGGAAGGATCCGGCTCCACTTCCAATGCAACTGAATCCAGCTCCTGTAGGTAGAACCGTGCGTTGTATCGGTCTCGATCATGAGCCAAAACCACAATGAAATATCGAGGCAGGAACCTTATCAGAACCTGCAGCCTGAACACATGAGAAATGTCTCTGTGCACTTGTCTCTCCGCAGAAATCAGCTCCACTAGGATTTCCTGGGGAGGTTGTGGGAAACCAGTGGGAAAAAAAAACCCACATCCAGCTTCTTTGAAATAAAAATATGAAATAATAACCGCATTGCTGGTTTACTCACCTCCTGATTCCAAGTGGATCTGTCCCTGTGATCCTGTCTTCCTTCCTTCCCGATGCGAGGCTGGGGTCTTCTGGTGGGTTTTCTCACTGATGCGCTGCGGGACTCACATCCACGGTGGAGAGACACAGAGACACACAACGGACAGAGACACACAATGTCTCCCAAGGACAGAGTGTCTCGGATGGTTTCTCCCTCACTCCAAAAAATCCCCTTCCTAGGAAAACCTGCTCCGCGCCGGCGTCATTCACAAAAAAACCGTTAAATTCTGTGCGTAAACTTGCGTGGATCGTCTCCAGCCTGGTGTCGTCCCCTCACATTCCTTCAGTCCACTAGGGGTGGGGGGGTGGAAGACCTCCGGGGTGGGGGTCTACAGTGGGTCGGACAGACGTGCCATGGTCCCGGTGCTGCTGGAGGGTTTGTGTCCGTGTCTCTCTCAGCTCAGCCGGACTGCCACAGACGACCAGCGGCTGTTGGCTCTTCCATCCATGTACAGTGCGCTCGGCACACTGCGCATTTAAACCCCAGCCCCCCCCGTCTCACTCACTCGCTTATTGTGGTGTTAACCGTTTCCGCCCTGAGTGCAAAACTTTCACAACAAACACACTGGAATGCAAGTGTTCTCACCAGTGTGTAGATCAGATACACACTAATGAGAAGTTTTTCTTTTAATATGATATATAAATCAAGTCATTATTAATACCCGAGTGTGAAGCTTCTGTCGTTCACAGTTTGGAGATTTGTCTCTAAAATGAAATAAAACATTTAAAATACACATTTTAATCCCATTGGTAATTTCAATAAAGCCCCTAAATTGACTGAATGTTGGATTGTGCATCAAATGTATAAAAATTAAGAGGATTTTTTGTGTAACACGTTCGATTCCAGTCAGTCCCACTCTGTTTCTGCTGGAATACTGCCATCTATAGACCAAACTGAGAACTGCTTTCTAGCTCTCTCTCTCTCTCTCTCTCTCTCTCTCTCTCTCTCTCTCTCTCTCTCTCTCTCTCTCTCTCTCTCTCTGTTTGTATATATGTATGTATTGCACCACTCACCAAAAAGACCACAACAAACCTGAGAGTCTGGTCTATATTCTCAGATGCAGGTTTTCAAGTCCTTAAAGCATCTTCTCTCTCTCTCTCTCTCTCTCTCTCTCTCTCTCTCTCTCTCTCTCTCTCTCTCTCTCTCTCTCTCTCTCTCTCTCTCTCTCTCTCTCTCTCTGTTTGTATATATGTATGTATTGCACCACTCACTAAATAGACCACAACAAACCTGAGAGTCTGGTCCATATTCTCAGATGCAGGTTTTCAAGTCCTTAAAGCATCTTCTCTCTCTCTCTCTCTCTCTCTCTCTCTCTCTCTCTCTCTCTCTCTCTCTCTCTCTCTCTCTCTCTCTCTCTCTCTCTCTCTCTCTCTCTCTCTCTCTCTCTCTCTGTGTATATATGTATTTATTGCACCACTCACTAAAAAGACCACAACAAAACTGAGAGTCTGGTCCATATTCTCAGATGCAGGTTTCCAAGTCCTTAAAGTATCTTCTCCTGAAATGTTCCGTGACTCATGTTTTCTGTCTAAATACATTTTAAGTGCACATGTGGCAAATATAAATCCATGACTCTTTTCCTCTTTATGCTGCGCTCTCTGTTTTTTTTTTTTGTCCTTCACTTTCAAGTCAATGAAGACTAATGTGACTCCGGCTGCAGACACGATCAAATCATGTTTATTTAAATGTAAAGGCTCCCAACAAGTACTCGCCTGTCGCTGCTTTCATTTTTATTCATAAGTGATAAATCTTTGATCGCCCATCTCCATATCAGCCTGGCCGACTGTTGACTTTTAGCTTTCTTTGCATTTCTCTCCTCGAGGCCGCCTCCTGTTTTTAAAACATCGTATATTTCTCTCTTTCCATCACGATGAAGGAATGACATTGAAACGGTTTTCACGTCACACGGGCACCAAACCTCTTATCTTCTCTTCGCAATCTGTGCCCTGAGCGGGGTTATAACAAAAACAAAAAAAAGAAAAGTAGGCTATCCACATTCTCTGATGCATCAATAATGCAGAGTAGGGGAAAGGGAGCCAGTGTCTGCCATCAAAAGTATCGTGAAACTGCCAGGAGGAGGAAGATGTGGAACAACCAGTGTAAGTACACTAAAAGCACAGCGCCCACTTACAGACAGGGTCAATAGCTGGAGGGGGTCCATATTGGTATTCCACCGCACTACCTCTCAAATGGATCTTAGTCAACCCAGGGCGGCAGGGGTAATCAAATACTGGCTCTTTCAATCCATTACTCAGGGCCCTGTTTGCAGCCGACCTGTTTGGAACAAGCCCTGATTTGTTTGATTGGGACATAACTCAATTCATTGAAAGAGCATATTGCAAGAAAACTGTCTTGAAGAGGTTTTGCACGTGATCGGCGCAGAGAGAGATGATAGATCAACTCAAGTCTGGTTATTACGGCCAGCGCGATATTATCAGTCATGTTTCACCTCAGGACGCGTATCGACAAACCCAGGCTGGTTACAGAACACTGACAAATATATAAACATCTATATTAAATGAACATTTTTTATAAATAGAACGAGATTTGCCAGCACAGTTGCCGGTGGAATCATCACATTCATTTCTTTAACTTCCTTGGATTTGATTAATTTTATTTCAGTGGCCGTGCACAGATTCCATGAGACAAGCAAACCAAGAGGAAAATCTTGGTGTCTGTCGTGATCAGCTCCGTTACTTTGCTCTTTCAAGCGTTTGTATACAACGCAAAGTTTTGGTTCATTGATGTTCTCCTAACTCACAGATTCACCTCATGTCAATCAATCAATCAATCAATCAAATTTTATTTGTATAGCCCATATTCACAAATCACAATTTGTCTCATAAGGCTTTAACATGGTGAGACATCCTCTGTTCTTAACCCTCAGCAAGAGTAAGAAAAAACTACTAAAAAAACGTTTTAACAGGGTAAAAATACGTAGAAACCTCAGAGAGACACATGTGAGGATTCTCTCCCAGGACGGACACAATAGATAGAAAGATAGATAGATAGATAGATAGATAGATAGATAGATAGATAGATAGATAGATAGATAGATAGATAGATAGATAGATAGATAGATAGATAGATAGATAGATAGATAGATAGATAGATAGATAGATAGATAGATAGATAGATAGATAGATAGATAGATAGATTACTTTATTCATCCCCGAAGGGAAATTAAGTCGTCATAGCAGCCGGTATATCTGAATACAATAAAATACAATACAATAGAAAAAAATAAAAATATTGAGGTACAAAGAATAAAAACAGAAACACAAGATAAATAGGTAGATAAGGTGCAGTGGCAAGATGATGGTAATAGTAGTGATGATATGATGGTAATGTTATTGTTAGACAGTATATAAAAATAGTACAGTATATACAGTATATAATATAACATAATATATATTTATATATGATAGTAATTATACCAATATAATAGCAGTATATAGTAATAATGGCAGCAACAGTATATATAATAATAATAGTGAATATATGTCAAGTGTAGGAAAACATCATCAAGATTAAAGTTTTTAGCAGCATCGATGAGGGTAAACATTTTGAAGGATAACTTTAATACTATATGTCAAGCAGTCCTGCTGCATCATAGTCTCTGGTCAGCAGCCAGCAAGATCATGATCCACCATCAAGATCTGATCCACTTTAGTCCACAGTCATTGTCCACTGCCGCTTATTAGGATCCATCATGAGCTGCCGCCTCGGTCCTGCTCCACCGCCATCCGATGCCAACGCGACAAAGGATCCTCCATCCCCACTCCGGTCATGTCACAGACCTTTGACTCCTCCTCCTCTGCAGCAGAGAGTCAGGGAGGCTCCTGTCCTCAGTGGTGCTGCTCAGCCACTTCCAGTGCTGGCCCCTGTCCACACCGCATCTGAAATCAAAGTGCACATCATTGGTCATTAGGGTGCTGTCAGATAGGCAGGCCACTGGTCACTTTGTATTTATTTGTACATTTGGAGCGGAGCCTGGCCGACAGACACGGATCCCTGAGAGAGGAGGGGAGACGGGAACCTCCAGGGATTCACAGCCCTGCCGTGGGTGAGGAGGGTTAATTGCTGGAATTCTTCCCGTGTGATGTGCAGCACCTAGTGTGTGCGTCTGGACGTGAGGGGCAGGCGGGTGCACGTGTGCGTGTGCACGTCCGACGGGGCAGATAGAGACGAGGCTAATTCGTGGCAAAGTGCGAAATCTTATTTGTCGGGAAGATCAGTTCAGTGAGCGAATCCGATGGTGGTCAGGTGGAGGGGGGGGGGTGCGAGCGGCGTGCCGGGCATGAGGCCGGGCTGGACCGTCTGCTGATCAAAGCGCTCGCACGCGGTGATTTCATACCGTGCTGGAAGGTTTCAAAGGGGAACTCTGGTGATGCCTCTAATTCTCTCGCCCCCGAAGCCGCATCTGAAGACATCACGAGGGAATGTGGCGAGCTGTCGACTCCACTGAGACTCACTTCCCTCTCTTCTCTGACCCGGGTCAGCGACCGGCCGGAGAGAAGAGGGAAACACAAACACCAGCAAACATTTAGATAGAGAATACACAATTTAACTGTAAAATTGTATTCACACGAAGCCAATTATTAATGTTCCAGGGTTTAAAGGATATCAGTTATTAAAGGGTACAGTTTAGTTAACATGGTTATTATGTAATATTCACGAGTTGTACCAATTAATTACTTACGGTATATGTTCAGCAAGAAAGTGTAAAAGATTTACAGACACAACTTCAACACACAGTTAACATAGCTTCTATTATTTTCTGTCGTATTACACACGTATGTTATATTAATTACTCGTGGCAGAGCTGTGAGCAGGAGGAATGTGCAGAGTTCTTCTTCGGATGTTTGAGGCCTGAGAACCGGATCCATTAGGAAATCCACCCCCGCTGCTTCTGCTTCCCACTGTACGCACCTGAGTGGGTTCGAGTCCATACACTCACGAGGCTCCGGGGGACAACTACCACACAATCAGCTAAGATTCTTACACAATCACATTCTCACAGGTTTGCCCATTACATCAGCAACGGCCCCACTGATGGAAGTGAAATGAAGCCAAACGCCATCTTGCCCCGGTTTTCCAGTTTTCAGTCGACAGACCTCTGATCGCTCGGGGGGGGGGGGGTGTGAGAGCGATGATGAGAGTTTGTGTTTGTAACGATGTTTTCTGTGATTTAGTTTTCTTTCCTGGAGCTCAACTCAACACAACCCGTGTGATCTGTGGCCCGATCGCTGACTCTCGGTGGCGGGCGTCGCTTAAGCTCGACAGGATTTGTCAATGGAAAAAACTAAATTAAAATAGCAATTAATTTCCGCAGGGATTTGATCACAGGAGACGTGGTGATTGCGAGTCGCTCCGACGTGTTTGCAGAGTGAGGCCAGGGGTGGGAAGTAAAGAAGTAGAAATACTTTGTTACTGTACTTAAGTAGATTTTTCACATATCTGTATTTTACTTGAGTATTTATTTTCCTGACGAATTTTTCCCTTTTACTCGTTACATTTGAACAATAATATGTGTACTTTCTACTTCTTACATTCTCAAACTGGCTCGTTACTTGAGCAGCGGAGGTTGACGCAGCACGCACCTCTCTATCTCTCTCTCTATCTCTCTCTCTCTCTCTCTCATCTAGGGTTCAAAATTTGTAAAATTATACATTATAAACATTATATTCATATTGTTGTTATAATTTTTCAGTCAGTTGAGATAAATCTTGAGGAGAAACTTTTTGGGTTGTTTTGTGTCTGTATAGGACTACTATTAAAAGCACTTTGCATTTTTAATTTTTGGTACTTGTACTTTTACTTTTGATACTTAAGTACATTTCAACACCAGATACTTTTGATACTTAAGTACTTTTAATATGAGCTACTTTAAGACTTTTACTCAAGTCATTTTCTGACGGGTGACTTTTACTTTTACCGAAGTCACTTTCAGGTAAGAAATCTGTACTTTTACTCAAGTACGGCTTTCAAGTACTTTGTACACCACTGAGTGAGGCATTGTGTTAACACTGTTATTGTGTTGTCCTTGCTCGGAGGCATTTTGTGAGCGGCAGCCGTGTGTTGTGTAATCTCCCAAATCGGACTTGTGGCATCGAATCATCGACTCAGATTCAGATCGGATTGGAAGCACCTCAAAAAATAGCAAACTGGAACGGGAGAGAGAGAGAGAGAGAGAGAGTGAGGCCGGGGGAGAGAGGAAGTGGCAAAAGTAGTGATGGGCCGACTTTCCACGCGTTAGTGCCACGATGGAGCTGTCAGAGAAGATGAATAACGATAATATAGAAAAACAATTAAGTGCTTTGTGCCCAGAGCGCAAAGTCGTTTACGCCGCTGCCTAACTGCAAGGTAAGCAAAACCTCAAATTACAAACCAAAAAAAAGGTAGTCTTCCAATTTGTCGGGCCGTTCATCTCCCATGTGCACACAAACAACAACAAACACACAACCGGCCATGAAAGGACAGCAGTGGGGGGGGGGAGGAGGAAGTGGACGTCAGGAAAAAGAGCAAAACCGACAGAAGAGATGAACAGAAGTCCTCTTAAAATGCAAAGTGTTTCCAACAGATAGTGGACTGCTTTAATAAGATGCTTATCCCAATATGAATCTCAGGGAAATTGCCGGCTATTTATTTCACCGTGGCCGCTCACTCCGCCGTGCCCCCCCCCCCCAACCCCCCCCCCCCCACCCTTGATAAAGCATTCTGTTTTAATTAGACACATTTCCACACTCCAACAGGGATGACCTCTTATTACGGTGAAGTGGGTCGGCTCAGCGGAGCAGGCAGACGCCGGCGAGCGGCCTCCGTGCATCTCAATCATCCCTCGTCCACGCTCATCTCGGGGGGGCGGGGGGGGGGGGGGGGTCCAAATCAAAGGAGCCACTATTAAGCAGAACCAAATTGTTTAACGCCGCTAATCTGCCGCATATTCTCCATTCCTTTTCCCCCCATTTGCAATTGGAAATGAGACATGGTGAAAAAAAATATGATGCAACGTTTTGCATACTAACCAGGGACCTTGGATTTCCGTCTCCTTCACGCTTATGGAGGATGGGATGTGTTCCGCAACAATGAGAAACACATTTTCCGTCGGGTGATTGCCACGGAGAGAATAAGAGGTTGTATCTGTTGTTTCTGTGAAGGGA
This sequence comes from Limanda limanda, assembly GCF_963576545.1. Classification (NCBI taxonomy): domain Eukaryota; kingdom Metazoa; phylum Chordata; class Actinopteri; order Pleuronectiformes; family Pleuronectidae; genus Limanda; species Limanda limanda. The sequence goes on along the minus strand of NC_083642.1, from coordinate 5,006,015 downwards.
AGAAGAAGGAGGGAAATCCAGAGAAGTGGCGGCGATGGGTTGGATTCCTTAGCTCGCTGCCAACTTGTCATGATAGGTCAAAGGTCAAGGTCAACAAAAATATGGACAGAGCTATCAAGATGCTAATAATACGATTAGAGAGTCGATCAAAAACTTGATCGGATAATTATTTCCCATCGTAAGATTTCATATGACAACTGACATCATAATGAAGTCACAAAACCATACCATTATAGTTCATTTAGTTATTATTGCTGCATCCTATTGGACTAACCTATAAACAGATAAGAATTGATTTATCATCATATGGTCGTAATGAAATCAGGAAATTATAATGTAGTAATTTACTCTAAACTAAATGTCCTTCTCCTTCACGCTTATGGAGGATGGGATGTGTTCCGCAACAATGAGAAAACACATTTTCCGTCGGGTGATTGCCACGGAGAGAAGAAGAGGTTGTATCTGTTGTATCTGTGAAGGGAAGAAGAAGGAGGGAAATCCAGAGAAGTGGCAGCGATGGGTTGGATTACTCAGCTCACTGTTTGATACTGTCGTGTATTTTGCTAGATAGATCAAGTCCAATCAGTTTAATTAAACACAGCTGGACTCCAATGAAGGAGTAGAACCATCTCCAGGAGGATCAGAAGAAATGGACAGCACGTGAGTTCAATATGAGTGTCAACGCTGCCGTCAGACTGTATAACCAGCTGTGACCCCATTTAACACACAACACAATATTTGCAATTAAATTATTTAATTATTTAATTTAATTATCTAATTATTTAATTGTATTGTTCAGTTGTTCTACTACGTACTATTTATTTGCTTATTTGACTGTTTACTTTTTCTTTTTGCTCATTGTTGTTTTTTGTTTCTTACTTTGTTGTTTTGCTCTTTCTTTTGTTCTTGTTGCACTGTGCCTGCGCTGCTGCTGTAAAACCCTCAAATTTCCCCACTGTGGGACTAATAAAGGATTCTATCTATCTATCACAGCAAAGGGTCTGAATACTTCTGACCATGTGATATTTCGGTTTTTCTTTTTTAATAAATTTGCAAAAATGTCTACATTTCTGTTTTTTTTCTGTCAAGATGGGGTGCTGAGTGTACATTGATGAGAAATAAAATGAACTTTTTTGATTTTAGCAAATGGCTGCAATGAAACAGAGTAAAAAATTTAAAGGGGTCTGAATACTTTCCGTACCCACTGTATGTTTATAAATGGCAGTGGCATGGCCACCCTGTACCTTGCACATGTTTAAATTAAAAACATGAATATATGAACACGTGTAATATTTGAATAGCTTAGTATTGAATGCACAATATCAGGGTAGTTATGTTTATACATGGCATTAGGCCCAGTTAATAAAAAACACAATTTTATACAATATATATAGTAGGGGGTCCCTGCTCCATCTCTCCACCTGTTTTGGGGTCCTTGGCCTGAAGACCCCTGTGTTAATGGATGAATATATAACATGGGTCTTTGTCTTTAAGCATGAGGCATGTCTTTATGAATTCACCATTTCATTTACATTAGATGCTTGGACACATGCAGTTTTATCCTGCTGAGCCATGAGATTTGGGACGTTGTTTTGCCTTGGGTCGCGACCTCTCTATATAATGTGGGCTCGACTCCTGTAAAGGCCGGCTTCCATTATTGGCGTGTGGATGTCTCCGGACTTCTAGAGTCCGTCCTGATCTGTGAACTTCTTTGTAATGAAACTTTTACTGTACAAGCAAGTTCTGGGTCCGCGGAGAATTCTTCCTTCAACATCATCGACCTCTCGGCTGCCCAGAATATACCATAACACCCGGCTGTTTCCGGTCCCAACGAGCGAGCTCACAGGACTGGGACATGATTCTACGCCTGTTAACCAGAGAGAGAACAACATCTCCAGTCATCAATATGAAAACAGCTGCCTTGTACCGAGCGGCGGGGGGGCACATGCTGATACACAGTCTGATGTACTAACTAAATATTGTCTCATCCTCAGCCCATCTGACATTTTGCTTCTGGACGCGAGACAGAAATCCTGGAGCTCTTTGACAGATGGAGATTCGCGTGTCACCTCATTTCATTTGGTTACTTCCAACTCGGAGAGGAAAGAGATAGATAGAGGACAAAGCAATTATATCCACCATTACATGCCATCACGCCTGATCTCCTAGGTATGAGAGGGGGGTGGGGGGGTTGCCGTGAGGCAGAGGGTGAGACTGATGAGAGCTTACACCGGCGGCTTGAGACCTGCAAGGCTCCAGACGGGGATTTAGGGTCTTCCCGGCTGCCCGCCTGTCCATGAGGAAACACACAATCACAGTGATACCTTAATCCAGCCTGGCCTTTAGCACCGGGCCCCAGCCAGTGGCTCGGCCAGATATGGAATGTAAATGGAGGGGGGGGGCGGATTGAAGATATCAGAGGGGAAATGCCAGCGACACGAACTGATGTGGTCATTAACTCTCTTGTTTTTGTTCTTAGTGTCACGAGCAGAAAGAAATAAGGGACATGGGCACGACTGTATTATGTGACAAGATTCAAGATTCAAGATTCAAGATTTTTATTGCATAAAGATAACATGACGTAGTCGCTGGCAATGAAATACTTGAGTCACAGGCTCTCTTTAAGCAATGCTCAAGTAGTGCAAATATTAAAATATGCCAGGGTGCTGGTTTGGTGGAGTTAGGTAAATCCTGAAAGACTCTTTCACAAACAAACTTATTCAAGGCAAACACACAAAATCACAAACCAGAGAACACACACAAACAAATCTGTTGTTTGCTAAGCATTTTCCTTCACGTGGTCTATTTCCATTATCTGTAATTACATGAGATATTTCCATGAACAACAAGTGATGTTTTCACAGCTGGAGGTTGGAGCTGAGCTGAGCTTCCATCTTCCTCTGGGCACAAGGAGAAATACATGGGAGCCAGATAGCAGCATCTACTGTAGCATCTGGTTGCTTCAATCATTCCCCGCTTCGCCAAATATTAAAATTCAAATTGGATTAATTCAAAGTTTCATTTCTTAATCATGAATTATTCACCGATGAAATAGCTCCACAGCACCACACCAATGTATCCTCTAGGAGTTCTGGGCCATCATTATCTATAAAAATGGTATTAAAAATGTACGTCTCGCCTGAGGACTGCCTCGGAAAAAAATTCCTCATCTGCTCTGCAAAGACGTTTCGAAGACAAATCGCACAAAGCAGGTGTAAATGTGACTAATGCAAAGAAATGTGTACATCAGATTCACACATAAATAAACACGTTCTGTGAATAACAAGAAAATCTCCAACCACTTCAAGATCAAAACATATTCAACAAGAATGGAAACGATGCTCTGGAGCGTCGGTTAGTTCGATGCTGAATAGAAAACGTGGATTTCTTCCTCCTTTAACCTCAATTAGTAACTGAGAGAAAACAACACAGATTGATGTGATGTTTAATGTTCAGAGGAGGAGGAAGAGGAGGAAAGATCTTCTTCTCTAATCTTCATCCAAACCACCGTGTTGTCAGCAACGTGCAAACATGCCAACTTTACATGATAGGTCAAAGGTCAATGTCAACAAAAATATGGACCGAGCTATAAAAGATGCAAATAATAGGATGAGAGAGTCGATCAAAAGCTAAGGTTGATCAGATAATTATTTCCTATCATAACATGTCATATGAATCCTGAAATCATAATGAATTCACAAAACGACGGCATTATAGTTCATTTAGTTATTATTGCTGACAAACCTTATGCAGATATTGAAGAATTGATTTATCATTATATGGTCGGAATGAAATCAGAAAATTATAATGTAGTAATTAACTTTTCCAACAAATAACATCAGAGGCACAATCCACAGTTTATTTTAATGAACTAATCATACAATATCATGTGACATTTGGAATTTACACCATTACACTGTAGAAGGTTAGCCTTGCTTGATGGGGGTGTAAACAGGCTCCCTGCTCAATCAAGTACCCCCCCCCCCGTATTACTGCTAATGCAATTAATCCAATATGTTCAATATGAATGCACACTTTATTTTTCTCCTTAATTAAATCTCTCTCTCTCTAATGACGAGTTGGTTTTACCACAGAGCCACAAACACAAATACTGTAAATCTGCCGTTCTCCATTATGCCGGGAAATAAAGATCACCAGTGAGTTTTATTGCTGTGGGAAGTCCTTATTCTACTCCAGTTACTTCAGCATGACATATTCATGAGCATGGAATGTGATAAAAAAAAAAAAAAAAAAATCACAACCACTGGGCTGCTTGAAAATCTGAATTAAACTAACTGGCCCCAGTATAGAAAACACGTTTTACTCTATTTTACAGCGTCTGGCCTCTCTCTCTTTCCCTTTTCTCTCCACCTCTGTTACATGGCCTTTAGTTTTCTCTTATTGAGTCTGTGTAGGTGTCTTAGGGAGCCACCCCCCCCCCCAAAGATCCTTAGTAATGCTAGTATGTTCCGTGTCAGCCTGCCCGACAACACGCACACGTCCTCGCTCTCCCTTTCTGGCTTCGCCTTTTCTTTTCTTTCATTTTGAGCCAAACATGTTGTTGCAATATTTCCGTGGTCACAGGAAAAAAATAAACATTTCGCTGTCGCTGCCACTTTCTGGAAGAAGCAGCAGAAGAACTGCAGAACAAGGCTTCTCTCGATGTGACTTAACGTTACAGATGTTGAAGCTGATGTTAATGTGGAGACGTCTGGATCTTGCATCACTCCGGGTTTGTTTTATTCCGGGTGTGTTTTATTCATCCTCCATTTTGTTTTTGTCTCCTTATGATCTTTTGTATTTTATATTTTTTACTTCACACGTAGTTGAAAGAAAACAACAAATATTTCCCAGACATGAATTTCTGAGGATGTCTTGTCTTTGGAGAACAAAATAAAACGGATACACTTAAGAAAAATGAAACACCACAAGGCTTCTTCAGACTCTAACACAAATAGCAGTGTAGCTCAATGCAACACAACTGGAGCGAAGCCGTGTGCACAGTCTGAGCAGTGCAGCTTTTCCTCCTGCCTCCATATGACGTGCGTTCAAGCCGTGCATGCTGTAATGATGAATCTCCCACATTTAGGGACCATGAGCGGTGGTGCACCATTACTCCTCAACCCCCCCCCCCTTTCCATTCCCATATGAGTGATGGTTGAACCGAGCTCCTGTTTGTTAAATCACACCTGGATTCCGCTGCCTCCACCGTGCACCTCGGAGCCCGGAAGGCTAATGAAGTTTGAACGAGTTCCTCGGCGGAAATATGAAAAATAATTCATTCTTGTGTACAGAAGTAGCCCTGCAGCGACCGCATGACACCCCAACAACATGAACACAGGTTGTAAACGAACCCTTGCACCACCGATTCTGTGCAATGCTTTTATTTTGTTGATGATTTTCGACAATTTACCAGCTGCATTCTCAGTAATTTCTTAAAATGCAGGGTTGTTTCTACGTGTCCTCTGTAGAGCTCGGTTAATGTCGACACTGGGGGGGGTGGGGGATCTGCAGCAGCTTATGAGACAATGGCCGAGTTCAGCTGGATGCTACAGCACCACAGCATGTATTATTTAGTGCCATTATCAGGAAACTGAGATAAAGGGAATTTAATTGGCCTTTTAATTACAGTGTAAATCAAAGTGGTGAACCCGGCCGTGGTCCATCCGAGGCAGCAGTGAGTTCAGACTCTTCTCTGTGTGTGGAGCAGATGGAGACGAACGCTCAAGAAGATTCAAAATCTAACAAAGGAAACAAACACTCAAAACACTGTGGCCGACATCTGCTGACCGGAGGACGTTTGCCCTCGAGGACGTTTGCCCTCGACCGGGACAGTTCAGGATGGGAGGAGATTCCTCAACCATGAAAGCAGCTCATCACATTTCCATCTATGAAGTTCACATTACAATCTGTTCCTCTATGTGAGGACCAGGGACAGACCTGTGCAGAGTGAGGACATTACGTTCTGTCCTCAGAGCTTCAAACAGCTGAGGGTTGAGACCTGGTTTTAAGGCTCAGGTTAGAATCGGGTTTGGTGAGTGGGTTAAATCGAAGTACTCTAGATGAAAAACCAGGAGCTACATGTGCACACACAAGCCTTCCGTGGATTACAAACCTTCTGAAATCCCTTTATGGAGATACATCTGAGTAAAACCATTACAGTCCACTCACGCCAGTGGGAGAATTGAGGGCTCAGCTATTAAAGCTCTGCCAGAGATCCCTTCGCTCATTCTTATTGACTTAATAATTTAATAAATAGATAAGGATAAAAAATGAAAGAGTAAGTAACATATAAACATATTAAAAGATATAGATTTTTTTCCTTTCTTATCTCTATAGGACCTTTTGCAGCATAAGCAATGACCTTGTAAGGGCCTGGTCCGAGGCTAAACGTCATTTCGGAGATCCTGGTTAAGGTTCCTGGTGAGAAGTGAACTGGTCGTGGTCAGCGATGGGGTGAGGTTATGGTTTGGCTTTCCACAATGTGTGTGAGATTCTGATAACGTCGCAGCATCTTTTCTGTAGCAGGAAAGCGTTCGATTCCTCCTCATCGCTCCAGCGTCTGACAGAATCAGCTGCCAGTCCGCCCGTCCATCCTGTCCACCTGCAGTGTTGATTTGCCTGTAAGCCTCCCAAGGCTGATTGATTCCCGAGTGAAAGCTTCAGGCAGCTGATTGACAACAGATGATTACTGTTCACACATGGCTGCCGCTCGCCAGACGCAACATTTCTACGACCACAGATCTGAAACCGGCGCACGTTCAGATACAGAACAATCCTGCTGAATGCGGCAAAACTGCATTTCCTAAAGACACGTTTCGAGCGTTCGAGTGTATGAGCTTCGATATTTATCAACTTTGAGATTGGCAAAAAAAAAGCCATTTAATGTGAAATCCATAAGGCCATATTCCTAATGTAGCATGACGTTAGCTTCCCTCTGAGAGCATAGAGTTAATGGAGCCACGACCCAATGAGACATCACAGAAGAAAAAAAGAAAGAGGAAATATCCACTTTTCCTTTTGTCGGAAAAGAAAAGTTCTTCGGCTCGAGACCTACACAGCTGCATCCGTTTGTTTGGGAGTTCTGCAGTGAGGTAATGGCTGCATCGGCATCATGTGTGTGTTCTGTCAGGGATAAAAGATGGAGGCGTGTGTATCTCTCGACAGTGAAGTAAATTATCCATTTCTAATGTCCCCCCCCCCCCGCCCCCCTGCACCTCCTGCCCCCTGTGGAGTAGATAGAATTGGATCATAATTGAATCACTCGCAGCAGTTATGATGGCGTGCCCTTGGCTATGCGGTAGGACAGTGTCAGTGTCACACAGTGTCACACACTACAAACACACACCCAACAAGCTGCACACACACACACATATGCTACAGCTTGTGATGTGACTCCGACGCGCACATTTTAAATGTTTAACCTTTAAACCTCCGCGAGTGTGATTTAAAAATGCTCTTCCGTGTTGCTCTTGACGTTTTGAAGTTAAAACTCCATCCATTAAATGTATATTTACATCTCACACGTCCCGACAGCAGAAAAACGCTGCACCTCCGAGTCAACTCCACCACTGCAGATAATGTGGAGGCAGCAGCGTGAAGAGGAGAAGCTGGTTAGCCTCAGACGAATGCAGCCGAAACTCTCCACCTCCTCATTTAACCCTAACTCGTCCTCCGAGCAGTGAGACGTCCCCAGTCACCTAGAGTTTTAAGGTTGCCAGGCAACAACTGCTGGAGAGTGCTGTACACAGGCGGCGCGGCTGTGCCTGTTCTGCTTGTTCACACAGATGTGACCAGCTGGGAAGAGCAGAGGCCAGAGGCAAATAAAGGCATTTCTGAGTGAAGGGAAAAACGCTGTGTGTGGCCTTGTGTGTGTGTGTGTGTGTGTGATGGAAACATTTATATCCCTCAAAAGGCAAAATCAGCTTCTAGTGTGACTGAATATCTCATGTCAGAACACTTCCAGGAGAATAAACACTCAGAGGCAGTTGTTAAAAAGGGACGTGCAATTTATCTGAGCTTATTTTTTTCTTTAATCTCAAATGTACGAACCACATTAGCAACAGGATTTCTGTTAAGAACAGGCAATGCCCCGAGTTCGGAACCCCGGCATTTACATAATTGTGGGTGCAATTACACTAAAAGTGTAGAGCGAGTCTTTTTCGGAGTAAGCATGATCTCGTTTCAGGAGATTGAATTCGCTAATTCAGTTACAGCCCACTATGTTCAGCAGTGGCATTGACCCTGAGTTATGCCAAGCCAAGAAAAAGGGTGGTGGGAGGGGGGGGGGGGGTGTCATGAAGTTAAAACTGGAGGGGAAGAGCTGATCCATTAGATCCCAGCACACTCGACACGGGCCACATACTCATTAGCAGGTGTATTACATTAAGGCTTAAAACAAATTAGATATTAACATTTTAAAACAAATGTATGAACGTTTTGTTTAAAGGAGACTTGAAACAAAAAATGCTGGAAATACACACATTATTTTGTGTGTTACAGAAACACCATGGACTTTAATGCAAATTATTTTTTGCAGCTCGAGTTACTTCTGTGGTAATCACACTGAAGTTTGTGGTGATGAATAACAACACAACAAGACTGACACTCATATGAGACCAAACCTCTGCAGTCACCTTAAATCCAACCAACAACAAACCAATAAACTCAACACACTCATAGATATCATTTCTCCAAGAACAACACATTTAAAAAAAATCATTGTTAATATTTTAATTCCTTGGGAAACACTCAATCCTGCGACGTTACATAAAGTCATGAATCAAATTCCCCAAACAAAAAACAAACCAATGGTCATGGGCGAATAAAATGTGTCCTTTACCTTGCCGTGGTTGATAAGAAATACATCCACTAGAGGGCAGCACAGAGGTCAGAGTTTCTAACAAAATTTGCGATATCGGAAGTGGTTGTGATAACATTCTTCTTAAGAAAGGAACAAAAGCAGCGGAATCCTAAACGGAAGCGGTCCAACTCACCAATTCTCTCTTCAAACTGTTCCGCCATTGTCTCTTTCTCCTTGTGTCTAAAGGTCATGTCGCTTGAACTATTGGCTACACTGCCCCCAACAACCTCTGGTGGTACTGTGCCTTTTTGTCTGTTGTTTCCATATCCATAAGCTATGAGAAGAACTGCAAATATACAAATCTGTAGACGTATCTAACGTTGAGTATTAAACAGGTTGTTCCAGCCTCGTGGACGATATGGATGAAGAAGTCTTGACTGAAAAGGGTAACGACGTTGAGGTGTTTGTGTTCCTTTGACTGGGAGAGTCCATGCGTGAGAGAGGGGGGGGGCTGACAGGTATATTTGTTTGTCTTGGCCCCCGGCTGTGACCTTGGGTACCTCTTTAGTTTGTACAGCGGGAAACCAAATCCCTTAATCAATCTTTTAAACTGCCCTCACCTTCGCCAGCGTTTAAGAAATTACACTTTCGTGCTCACTTAGTTTTCAGAACCTAATAATAACAGAGGAGACTCTCTTGTTTCAGAGCCGCTGGAACAAATGAGAAAGGATTTACACAGAATATGTGATACACCTTCAGCCAGAGTGGGATTCAAACCACCGTGTAGAATAATTGAGCAAAAATCAGTTTCTGGTTGCATCCAGAAGTATAAAATAACAACATGAAAATACACATATTTCTGTCTGTGAAAAGACCATTTCCAGTTTGATTCAAAATTGTTTTTCTTTAAAAGTCAAAGTCACCTTAATCACCGTAATGACACAGATAAGAGTTTTCATTGATCGAGGTAGAAGACTTATTCTCTTGCAGTAAAATACTCCTCACGATACACAGAACATGTGATACACCTTCAGCATGAATGGGATTCAAACCACCGTGTAGAATAATTGAGCAAATATCAGTTTCTGGTTCCATCCAGAAGAATAACATAACACAATGAAAACACATATTTCTGTCTGTGAGAAGACCATTTCCAGTTTGATTCAAAATTGTTTTTCTTTGAAAGCCAAAGTCACCTTAATCACCGAAATGAGACAGATAAGAGAATCATTGATCAAAGTAAAAGACTTATTCTCTTGCAGTAAAATAATCCTGAAGATGAGGACTTGGGTTTATGTAGGAGACTTCTGCCGCATTGCTGAAAGTCATCAGGTTTGTAGAAAAGCACATAAGACACAGAAGACTTGCTTTAGGGATCCAGTCATCTACATACATGTGTTTTTTTTAACGTCCTATTAACACAGAATTTCACTGATTTGAGAATAATTTGTGGATCTTGATGAGAAAAATGAGGCCACATGTAGGAGAGTGATTTCTATGATTGTTGGAGGTGTGTGTCTCAAGTTCTACTTTCCTATTAAAGTCAAAAATACAAGTTATTATTTGACGTGGAACACAAAATGTAGAAAGGTCAACGATTTGAATAAATACACAACATTTTAAAAAGGAGTAGTGTGTGCGTGTGTGTGTGTGTGTGTGGGGGGGGGCTTTGTGTCTCTCCACAGCTGAGACAGACCCTCAGTCGCCTCCTCTCTCTTTCAGATCACATCCTCCAGACTCACGCTTGACCACCCGTACCGAAATGACTATATAGCAAAAAACAGATGTGGACTTCAAATGTATTCATTTCACATATTGTTTCCCATTTAGCATTTTGGAAATCTTCTTGCCAGTGTGCGCCTGACCCCTGCCGACCCCTGCCGACCCCTGCCGACCTCTGACCCTCACGGCCCATGTGATTTATATCCACTCGGAGGATGACTGCTCCTGCTAACTGCACATCGGTTTGTCCGCTCACACAAAGGCCGGCCTGTTATCAAAAGTCAAATCTGGCTCCGACTACCATCCATCCCCCCCCCCCTGCTCCCGGTTCTCCTTTGACACCTCGTGACAGCAGCTTTTCCAGCTCATTTCACTTGAGACTCGGCGGTGACCCCGGGCCTCAATCAGCGACGCTTTTATTTGATTGACTTCTGTAGCAGTGCACACACGGAGCAGCGGATGACAACGAGTCCTTGTAAACACAAAGAGGAGACACACTACTCCGAGGCACCGAGGTCTGAAGGGCACGTCAAGGAGAAGTGTTTTGCTTGATGAGCTTTTAGAAATCAGTGTGGGTTCCGGCTCTCTTGAAAAGGCTCATTTAACCCTCATCCTCCTCGTGAAACGGCAATTTGATTTGTCCAGTGGTTAATGTACTAGAGGATCTTCAATGTAATTTGAAGGTGGGTTTGTTGGTATGGAGACAAGGGCAGATATTATGTTAAGTAAGAATCCACAAAAGACTGGGGGTGCTCCGATGGTTCAGTCCCACCGGCCGGAGGAGGATCTGATCAGTGCAGCTTGTGATGGGACTAGGGTTGCAAAGGGGCGGAATTTTTCAATAAATTCATCCAATCTAATCCAATTGTTTGGCTAACTATTTATATCTCTGGCATTGCATTAGTGTTTTTTTACAAACTTTTTTCTCATCTTATTCTACAGAACAATGCCACGTGCACTATCTCATGTGTGGAGACATTTCACCACATCCAATGAAGAAGGAAAGGCTGTGTACATTTGCAAATACTGTGCATAGACCTATGTTAAGAATGACACAACGATGCAGAAGCATATAGTCAAGTGCCCAAAGTTTCCTCAGGACTCAAATCAGCCTATGACAAAACAAAATGTTTATATTTGTGTCTGTATATGACAAGGTAAATACAATTAGTATAAATTACCCACAACATTTCCAGTTTATTCCTGTTAATTCTTGTTAATTCCCGTATATTCCCGTTAATTCCCATGGAAAGTTTCCAACTTTGAATATTCCCCGAATTTTGCAACCCTAGATGGGACCAACAGAAGCCGTTGATCTCTGACTCTGTCTCCAGGCAGGAGGACTTTGACCTGAATGCAGACGGGCACTTAGCGCTAAATGAATCTCCTGGCATGTTAACAGTGGAAGCTGCTCACCTGTTACTTTACCATTGTTCCTCTGTGCTGACCTAGATGCTTGTGCTGCCTCCATCTTGCCTTCATCCATTTGCTGTACCACTTATCCTTCGAGGGCCGGGGGGGAAGGGGGCCCTGTATAGGCCTCCAGTCTATCACAAGGCCGACACACAGAGACAAACAACCATTCACCATTAACCCAACCTCCCTGTGTTAAGAAGGAGTTCAACCCGTGCATACACGTCAACGATGAAATGATAGTTTGCATTTTTCTTTTTTGTATTTTAACTAATCTGCAACAGAAATTTTAAACAACCACCAGTTGACAAAATAAGAACAAATATCCCCCCTCCCTTCCTAATAATTTACAGTCTCTAATCACAATTAAAAGACCTGTAATCACTTTACACTCAGTTAATACAATAATTCTCAATTTCTGACAATTCACAGATGATTATTGTCTTAACAGGAGTTTGATGAAGGTTGAAATTGGGAAACAATTTGTGGGGAAACACGTCAGACAAGTTTTCAGAGGTTGCAGGTGCACGGACGTGGCTTCAAAACCTCTAAGAGATGCTACTCCTCATAACTCTGATACTATAACTAACTATATTCTGTCTCTACTTGTGTCTAATGTAAGATGATGGTAAAGTCCTGGTTTGGTTCTGAGTGGAAGGTCGAGTGAGGACAACACCTCTGAGTTCTGTGTGCAGTCAGCGTTAAGTTGAATATCTCTGAATCACTCACTGCTTGTTTCACCAAATGTTCTCAGTGTTCATAGAAAAGAAATGAAAGGCACCTTGAACATTAGCTGTATTATTTTCTATTACTTTTGTCGTTGAGTAATCGGTATACTTTATTTTTATTATAAGGTCATCATAATGAATTATGTACTGAATAATACAAGTAACTTGGCGAGCAGTGAAGTGAGAGCCAGACATTCTTCTCATCCATTTCCTCAGGTATCAGGTTCACTCAGCTAACCTTGTTACTGCCAGTGGAAGCAAACAACTGTGAAAAAACTTAACCCAATCCGAACTCATAGGACCAAGCAACTGATAAATATTCAAATATCAAATTACTTGCTCGTTTTCTAATATATTGGATCCTGCAGGGCATCAGTCTCATTTGCAGACAGGGTGTGGAGCAGGTGATGTCCAACGAAATAACCAAAACTCATCTCCGGTGGTTTGCTGGCACATGTGGGTGCTTGGCTTTCCCTTTAATTTTTGCAGTCACGACTTATTCAAATTAATTGAATCCAATTTCTTGAAATCTAAAATCCAACAGCGTCATAAAGACAGATTGGGTTTTTATAAAAAAAGGGCATCATCAAATAAAAAACTAAAAACTCTTGAGAAGAGTGCTTGACCTTCAGCGAGCCGAGGTTACGATCCTGAGAGCAGCTGGCGAGCCAGGCCGGCGGTTTACTCACTGAATTAATGATACAAGTCAAGGTCAAGTGCTAACTGATTATTCACCCCCCCCTTCCCCCAGCAGCCGGGTGTGGGGGGGGGAGAAACCTGCTGCAGATTCCTTTACACCTGGAGACGCGATTATGCACCAATTCCTAAGTCACATTTAGTTTTTCTCTCCCCCAGCAGCCGGGAGGGAAGAGGTACTTAAGGCCCATATGCTTCCACTGCATGTGTGCGAGCGCCATTGCTTCCTGTGGCGGCGGCGGCGGCGTGGCGCCCGGCGGAGTGTGAGGAGATCGGTCACAGAGGCGGAGCAACATCCTGAAGATGTGTCATCAGTATCTGGCTGCTGTTAATTGAGGATGTTAGTGCAGTGGAGTGGGTAATGACACAGGAACCTTCTTCGTTGTGGCACAGATGGACTCCGGACCCCCCCCCCACTCCCCACCCCCCACCCACCCACATGCACACACGCCGCAAGCATGGCACGTCCACCCTGACAGCTTTTTATCACCAAAGATAACATGGTGGCGGGGGGGGGGAGGGTGCACCAAGACCACTTGGTTACAAATAAAGAAGAGACGACAAGATGCCTGATTTAAATATTCAATAAAAGTTTAAGATACAGTGGGAGTGTCTATTTGAAAATTCAAAACCAAAATCGTTCAATTCTTGGAGCTGTATCATGACATCATGTTTCCTTCTGACATATCAGGCTCCCACAGCGCCCCCTGGAGGTCAGTGTAAGTATTGAGAGGACGAGGGGGAGCCGCTGCAACTGAAATGGGTTCAAGAATAAAGTTCCTGTTTTTTAAAACTATATATAAATAGATTTAAAAAGAGATAAGAGTACAGCTTCTCATGCAACTGCAATGAGCAAATCACTCTGGTAAAGAAGTTCACGTTCCCTCGAGGACGTTCAGTCTCTGTAACTTCCCTCTTCCATTCACACTGTGACTGAAAGGCTCCGTCACTGATGCTTTCAAGTCGAGCACCTCAGGAAGCTTCACTCAGTCCCATCGACTCAAAAGTTCATCCTGAAAACCTTTCAGAGGACGAGAGCGAAGCCGTTTTGACTCAAGCAGCAACTCGAAAATAAAAAATATCCCTGGATGAGACCTGTAATTCACTCAGTGACTCGGCTTCGTCTGCGTCGCCGCGAGCCGCCTCCACGCCGCCCGCCAGGCGTGGCGTGCCTCGTGTTGCCGTGGCGGCGACATGGCGCTGAGGACTCCAGCAAACAAACCTGCCTGATCCTCGTCTGAATGGAGGCTGATTATCTCCACACGCAGCCCAGCGTGCTCTCCATGCACGGCCAGGGGAAGTGTCCCAGAGCCCTGGAGCTCTGCAGCCAAACAGACACACATCACCACCACAACAACCAACACCAGCACCGCCACCATCACCACCACCACCGCCATCACCGCCATCAACACCACCACCATCACCACCACCACCATCACCACCACCACCGCCATCACCACCAACAC